>NW_024467299.1:788607-1074544 GCF_000600275.1 Aspergillus ruber CBS 135680
TTTTTTTTTTTTTTCTTTTTCTTTTTGCTGTGTTACACTCATGATGTTTTCTTTTTTCTGTAGGCTATATGTATATGTACTTTGTCTCGCTCTCGTCTGACCTTTATCTGAACTATATTTCTCAACTCGTATAGTTCGGATTTTGAACACTACCTACATACCAACACTTGTTTTCACTATGTGACCTCTACGGTTCTGGTTTCCTATCCAGAGGCCTCGTAAGCGATAAAAATCAAGTATTATCTTCTGTCGCCAATTTCGATTTCACTTTCGACGGTGCCGGTCTGCGTTAGCCCTGATGTCAACTGCGAATTATAGTTCCAGATATATATATATTCGATGATCACCAAAAATACAGCCTCTACCAACAAGCACCTCGCTCTGCTCCCTGCTCGTTCTCCAAGGGAAAGAAGAAAACGACCCAGTGTTGTGAGCTTACTCAAGTATATGGGTTGGTTCTTTCAACGAAGACCGAGAGAAGATGACTCAGGGTTGTGTGGGGCCCAGCAGCAAATGGACCATATGAGGCTTGGAGTTTGTATTATACCACAATTGTCGTGTGTTGGGCTTCAAGTATAAGAAATTTCCTACACTTTCTGGCATTTATGCTATGGTTATGCGACACTAGATCTCGGGGTTACTTGCTTTGACGTCGTGGTGGAAATGGATACGTCTTATATATACTTCGCTTCACTAGCCAAATCTTACTGCTTCAAAGTGAGAAGTGGATTTTGTCCACCAAAGGGAAAACCCATGGGAAAACACAGCATGGTATTTCTGTCCCGTCCTGGGTGGTTTTTACGACTGGCTTAGAGAGCATCGGAACCGAGAGCAAGTATATATCACTATAATCTACAACATACTACAACAGCGTCTAGGTTTGTCAAAGACGAATTAGGGTTGGTGGGACAAAATATGCCTTGGGCGCTTTGGTCGATAGATGACTGATTCTCGAACAGATATCGTTATTAGGATCCGACAGATGCCTACGAAGTGGCTCTTATTATTTTTTAAACTGGTGGAACCACTAATTCACTGTTACTTCTCAGAAAGCTCTCTATCGACGCAACTGACGCCTGATGACCCCGGGTAGAACACCATGTTCGTCAATTACCAGGGTTTCCTACCAAACCCCCTGGTCTGATCGAGTCATTTATATTTCACCTGTTGAAGCTATCGAACAAGTACCTGGGAGTCAGCAGTTGCGTCTTTAACACCGCCCTAGAGAATGACTTATTTATTGCCGGTTGCGGTATCTTATACAGACAACACCCGAAGAATGCTGGAAGGTGCGCAGATGCAATCCACCCAAAAATGTGAGTCTTTATACCTTGACTTAACCAGCGTCTATAGCGGCACTGTTCTCTATCTACTTGGACCTCCAAGGAAGCCCCATTCGGTGTTCTCGTTGCTAAAGGATGATTGCACGTCTCACATACTGCAGGTCTTCACGAACCAAGATCGAAAAGAGATGCCATGATCAGCCGTTTACCAGCACAGCTTACTATATATATACCTTCCTTTCTCCTCTGGACACCCATGTCAGTACTGTCTGGGCTACCATGCGCATTGCTGACCTAACGGGGTGCTGATATCACATGGCACCCCCTCGGGGGTTCCAAGAAGCAAAGATGCAACACCTACTGTTGTGCCTGCTGACTGTCAAAAGGCATTTTAACATATAATATTACATGCGTCAACCGACTGATTGTGCAGAATGTTGTGAAGGATTATTCGCAATTCATCGTGTCCACCATGCTACAAAGAAATACCGCGGGGTAGCTCAAAAGATGTCAGCGGTCCTTGTTGTTTTTGTTTCCTTAATGCCGCTCGAGGAGTTGGAGAGCCCGAAGGAACGTGTTTTGGGGGCTTATAGGTTTAATGACTCTTTATGTCGGTCTCCTGGCTTCTCTTCCGCGTCGATCGTGTACAACATATCTTGCCATATAATAAGTTGCAACTCTTGGCCAGCAAAAAGAATATCGCCTAACAGTCACTCAAAATTACCGGATGAGGGGTCCAGAGAGGTTTTCAATTATGAGAAGCATGACAAGGCTATTAAGCGGGCTCTTGATGCCGGCTTGCTTCATACCGGAGAACTATCGTCAATCGACTCTCAGTCCTCTTAATATAAATGACAGAACGCGATACAGTCCTCCTCGACAAAAGGACCCATTACATAGGCTCCTTAAGCCCAGGCTCTCGATCCTGAAGTCTGTTCGACCAGCCAAAAAAACCAACATCTCGTACGGCGGAAATACTTGGACAAATTTTTGCGGGACACTGCATCATCATGCCGTTATCGCTCGTCCTATTCTATGACCTTCATTTAGCCTACCGAGGTATTTATAGGAAATTCCAGTGGCTCTATCCAAAGCCCATTCCCCATTCTTCATAGTAGATGGCTGACATACAAACAGAGAATCATCAGGATTGAAACTACTCTCTCTGCTGATCATTCCGGATTGCCTCTACGAAAGCCTATATTCTGCCTCCTAAGAGACTTTAACGCGCTTGCCCAAGCGTGCAGACATTTTTATACCCTTGTCAATCTTGCTCTCTACAAGGAAAATCCCAAAGCCAGTGCAGTATTTCTGTACCATTCAAAGATGCAGCACTAAAAAGCATGGTTCAGTATTGCACTATCTGGGCCATTGTTTTTGCTATGAAGTTAAGGAATACTACCAATGGTTTTCATCCTATGTCTTTGGAGGCAATAAGCGTTGTGCATAGCACGGCGAATTGGCAGATCTGTCCTGCCTCGTCGTTTTGGAGCAGATGAAACTGATGATCTCATACATGTTTCTGAGCTGTATGAAATCTGGCAACCTGTCGGATGGGAAGTGACACAACGGGTACTACAAGAGATGAACAAGCTGAACTACATCACGTCGCGTGCGTGTGTAGTTGAGTTAGCAGGAATTTTCTCGACTCCCTCCAGACTAAGCCTCGGATCCATGCTGAATACAATGCAACCTTTTATGAATATTAATATGTTTTCCTCTTTCTATTTTTTTCCGCTCCATGATCATCCATTTATCGAGTCTTCTGCCCGTTACGAAAACTCTGTATAACAAAAGAATATTACCATTTACTCTAGAACTAGTTATTTGTATCAACAGACGATTCGATTCTGCCGCGAGAAAGCAGGCTTCTGCCATTCATCGAATAGTGTTCACATCATAAATAGCGCACCGGAGCTACTAGGTCTTTCGAGACGTCTATTGCTGTCTTCCTGGTCCCACCGAGACAGTAAACAAGTAAAAGCACAATCGCATCGCTTTTATTCAACCTTTTCATCTGTGCAATCCGCCAGAGGAATCACTGTCTCGTTTTGAGTGGGATGGGCCAATATGTGCACCTCCGGGTTAAGATCAAGCTTAGGGCCCTGTTCTTGATAGTTCGGACAAGATGACGCTTTTTGAAGAGTTATGCAATGTCGTAACGACTTTGACAAAACCAGCCTGTGTTCTTGCTATCGTGGATTGAGAAAAGGCAGGTTGGTATCCTGACTTTTGCGAATATTGTAAGGCCTTCCTTGCTTGTATAAAATTTCATGGCACAAAGACTGGATTGATATGTTTCTGGAACCCGGAATGAACAAATACTGGCCGCTTTCGGGAGTATATCACGGCGATAGGGGGCTTTTTGAGCGAGTTTTCTTTTTCTCTGAATTTTCTTGATGGGAATGCAACTCGTAATAGTAGATTAATGGACTTGGAGAACATGGAATTTAAGCGCCTGTGAGTGCACGTGGAATAGGGCCTATTTTTTTTTTTTTTTCTTACTAAGGCTAAATCTCCATTGCCGTCTCTATAGAGAACATACGAGTTCGAAATAATTTAACGAAAAAGGGTATAAAGTAAATTTTGCAGTCTATGTAACTAACCCTATCTACTTATCCAATCTAGCTATCCAACCAAACCCTCCAACCCGAACCTAGAAAATTTTTTTTAAACTCCACCCCCCACTAACCCCCCTCGAAATAATAAAAAACAACATTGACCCTCCATACGCAACTCCCGCAAAGACAATCAACCCCGAATAATTCGTCTCGAGCTCAACATCTCCATTCTGCGCCTTTAAAATCTCTCCCGCGACAGGAATCGCAATCAGCGACCCAAAACTCACCAGCGAATACGTCGTCCCATACCTCTTCCCATACTCCTCCGTTTTAGAGATCTGTGCCACGCACACGGGTGCTAGACTGACCGCTGTTCCGCTCCAGAAACCGAAGAACGCCGCGAAGCTGACAATGGCGGACGCGTTGGTGCCGGATTTCAACCACAGGGCGAGGATCAGGACCGTGCAGGTGAAGGTTGTCACGATAATTACATTGAAGCGGCCCCATTGGTCTGCCATGTAGCCGGGGATCACGCGGCCGAAGATTGAGGCTGCGTTTAGGATGGCCATTAGTTGGTAGGAGAGGGAGCCGTCGACGTCGTGGGAGGTGGCGTAAGAGACTAGGTAGGTCATTGGGATGAGGTAGCCGATCTCGACAAGGACAATTGCGCCTGCGACTGTGGTTAGGCGTATATCGCACAGTGCGCGCAGGTCGATGGTGCTTCCACCTTCTTTGTTGGGTGGTAGTCTGGTTCGGAGAAGGAGAGTGGAGGCGGCGCAGAAGATGGCGCAGACAAAGCCCATGATACGGATTGCCCAGGGAAAGCCCACTTTCTCACTGAGGCCTCCTACCATAAGGGGGAAGATAATACCGCCAATGCTTCCGGCGGTGTTGGCGAAGCCGTTTGCTAAAGCTCTGCGGTGCAGAAACCAATGGTTGACGGCGGCGAGACTCGGGGTGAAGACCATCGATGCAGTGACCCCTCCTAACAAGCTAAAACCGAGAATGAATTGATAAAATTCTGTTAAAGTTAGCAAATGCGCTGATTTTGATATGGCATGCATTGCCTACCAGTAGAAATGCTCAGTATCATGAGCGATACCACGATCCCAATGCATCCTGGAATAAGCAAAGGCTTCAGCCCGTGGGCATCAAATATAGGCCCTGATCACAATATATCAGCACAGAGAACTGGCAGAATTTACATGAGCGCCAAACTGCGTCGGGATGATGGCGAAACAAGCATACCAACCTGAACGCCCCCTAGATAGAAGAAGAAAATCCATAGGCTAAAGATCCATGATACCGACGACTTGGGGTAATCTTTCAGTTGATGTTCAGACAACCACTCCTCAAGCACCGCTATAGTGTTAACGATCCCGAATGCAGGTACCAGCGCGCACCATGCACCCAGAACGACAAGCCATGCACGCCACCCGCCGTCTGGGTACTGATCGAACGATGGCGGATCTTCCGGTGGGCAGTTTGCCTCGTCATCGTCTCGTGGCTGTGGTAGAACATGGAGGTGAGTTTCTTCGTTCTTGGTATACATTATGACGCGACAAAACAAAGTCGTTTGTTGAGGTCCGTAGCCGTTCTCTGTGCAGGATTTCTTCGAGACATTCTCAGACTTTTGAACCATAATACCGTGATTGAATGCTGGTAAGGGATAATATCGTGTACCCACTGAACGGTGCACCCCCTTGCGAAAGTTATTGCGTGGCTGTATCGCAGAAGAGGGAGACATCAGAATCCCAGACAAGCATGTCCTACATCGCACTCACATGGAGACTCTGGATCTTTGGAAAGCAACGTTCACGCGCAGATCGATTGTAACAAGCTTTTCGACAGTCAATCGTCAGCACTTTTTGTGGGTCTCGCAAGAACGTTTCTAGAGCGTCTGGGTTAAGCCATGAATACCGTGCGTGGCATGCAGGAATTTCGCACTCAGTACTTCCACAACAAACTTCACCCTCGTACAAGCAGTGCTGATCCATATCACAAATTGACGACGACGTAATCAGAAACAGGGAAGACTTGTCGGAATTGTTTCTTCAGCGGAAGAATTCGTCATCCATTCCAATCCCGACTGACCACCATACAAATAATTCTCTCCAATCTCGCGCCAGAAAATCAAAAACATGGCATGCGCAAATCAGAAACCAAGCAGACACGGGACCTGCAGGTTGGCCGAAGCAGTCAATATCCCATGCAAATCGAGATGTCATAACAAGACGAGGTCCACATGTAGATCCGATAAGTATGCTTAGCGGTTGTACTGATCAGACCATTATCGATCGTTTCTCCTAGCGCTGGCGCCACTATAGGAGTAAGAACCACTTTTATCCATAGTATACCCACCTATGCACCTGAAAGAGTATGTATCAGATTCACAAGTTTTCAGGTATTGCGCAGCGATCACAGGATGGTTGAAACTCACAAGATCACCCTGAGAAACACATTATTGTCTATCATTGGATGATGCCGAAAGTTCCCGGGTCAAGCATTTTTGCTGAGGACAAGTACGGTAGCTGTTGGGTGGCTGTTTGGTGACTTGCTTCTGGTGGATCATAGCAGAGCAAATGTTGAATAAAACAGTATCGAAGGACTGAGATAATCCATAAATAGAAATCAACAACACCCAGCCCTACAACGATTTACCAAAACCCTAGAAAATACCAGACAAACCACGTGGCAACATAAATATGAATAACTTTTCCAAACCTAATCCAAGCATACCCAATATTTTCTATACACCCCTCAGCCATTCTCAATCCTAGCCTAATCAAACGGCTTCTCTTCAAACCCTTTTTCAACACCAAAATCCAAAAACCTCAACATCCCCGGTCCCAATCTCCTCCCTTTCACCAAAAACAACCTCCCTAACCCCCCTCCTTCATCGACTTGTTCGAAACAGTGACTGGGACATTTTTATCGGGCCCTAGAAGTCGCAAAACAGTCGGGTGCTTGTACTTGCTTAGCTTCTGGTCATTGAACGGGCGCCGACGAAGAGATCCAAGGTCTAGGTTCTGTGATGTGCTTCGATCTTGGTCTCTGGGGATGAACAATGATGCGACTCGCTGGTGGGTTACGGGGCCTGATATGCTGAGGACGATGGGTTGGAGGGTGAGGGAATGGGAGGGGAGTTCTGCCTCGACTTTGGGGGCGTAGATTTTTCCAGCCGTTGAGGCGGATTACTGTTTTTTGTTAGGATATTTTCGTAGGATTGGGGTGATGCGTTGGTTTACCATCTTGGAATGCTCGCCCAATCACGTAGACGACATCGTTTTCGAGTTTTAATATGTCTAGAGAAACAATAGTATGTATTATTTTCAGAGTGAATGTATAAAGAAAAGCCAATGCCAGAATTCTTGCTTCTGTATGAGTATCAAACGGCCAAACACAATAAACAAGAAGCAGGATACACCTTTTGATGCAATGCAACCAATCCCATGGGATATCAGACCAAAAGAATAAGGCAAAATGACCCTCCCGGAGCACGGCCGATCCAAAACGCCATTCGCAATGCATGTACACCTAATTTCATCAACCAATCTCAACCCAAAAGGACAGTAGAAGAACAGCAATCTAACACATCGTATCCTCCAGTTTAAGCCTATCAATGTCTGGTATTACCCCGCGCAGTCCTCGGATTTCGACTGCGGCTGACTGCCGGTACAGGTGTCTCGTCAGCTTCTTCTATCGGACTGCTGATCGCCCTTAGATTTCTCGATCGTCCACCCCGTACACGACTCAGTGCTTGCTGCAGTAGACCGTCGGCCTCTTCATCCAGTTCCATTTCGACCTTATCCTCCATTGATTCGGATGCTGCAACGGATGGTTCGGCCTGGGAAACCTCGTCGGTCCAATCCTCGGAAAGTTGGTCGTGCGATACCCCTCGCCGCCTCACGGTTTCTGCGGACGCAAGTCTTTCCTTTCCTTTAGCACGTGAGCCGGAGCTCCGGCTAGCTGGGGCTCTCGTCATTTCTTGTCTTGTTAATGCTTCATCCTTTGCATGATTATCCAATGCCCATATCTCAAGAGCGCGAGAAAGGAGCGTTCCAGCAACGCCAGCGCCGCCAGCTGCATCCCCGCCACCGCTGGCTCCTAGAACACGGACCGCCTCGTGAAGTGTCGTCACGGCCTCCATCGTACGCCCAAGTTCCAACAAGACCAATCCGCGAGAGGTATATAGCGAGCCAATTAGTCCACGATCCTCGTATCCCCCAACACCTGATGACGATACACCAGAAGTACTACCACCATTGCCACCCAAAAACGGAGTGTAACCCATGCTTGCACCTCCTGCCCCAATGCGGAGGCACTCGTCAAACTCGCCCAGAGCTTCTGTATTGCGTTGAAGACGACGTAGTGCATGACCAAGGTTTGCTCGAGTGGCTACCCAGGCTCCTGGTTCGCAGTGAAGGGACTTGGCCAGGGCGAGCGACTGCCGGAACAGCTCAACGGCCCCTTCGAGTTCATCTTGGTGATACAAAACAACACCTAGCTCGTTTAGAACCAACGGATCACCACCCAACGAAGCTGACCCATTAGTTGGATTTACAGGGATAGATGAAACTGATCCGGATGCAGCACCTGTCGACATGGCATAGGCGGCGCAGAGATATTCGTGGGCCAGGGACATGTTGTTCAAAGCTAGATGCTGCATTCCAAGGAACAACTGTGGCAAGTGACTGCCTTGGAATAACCGAGCAGCTGTACTGTATGCGGCAATAGCTTGGTCATGTTCCCCTTCCGCAGCAAAAGTGTGCGCGAAGCCGATCCACGCCGGTGCTGAATGCGGGTCGAGTAGAGATGATTTGGAGAAAAAGCGTCGTGCTTCCGCAACTTTGGATACGGACAAGTAGTAAACACCGATGGCTAGATAAGTATATGATTCCTCCGGAGCGTAGTCAGCCAACGTATGAGCGAGAAGGAACAACGCATTTGTAGCACCCGTTTCATATAAGCAGGCGAGATGCAACGGGTAGACTGCTGGAGGATGCCCTAGATGGTTCTGAGCTGGTAGGTTTGACGCAGCAATCACTGTTGTTGATGAGCCCGGAGTCGATTGTGGAGTTGACAAAACAGAGGAAGTTAGCTCGAGAGCTTCTGCAAACCGGCACTGCGTATAGAGAGCTTCCGCTCGCGACAGAAGTATATCCGGATTTTCAGCGAGATTATAGTGAGTCGACAGCGTCTCCGTAGAATCTGTAAGAATAGCTGGGGACGTATACTTGGACAAACGAGTAGTATAAAGCATCTTGGTAAAGTGAGCCGCTTCCTGAGCTAACGACGGATCTGGCCCAGATATCGTGTCGAAATCAAGAGACTCAAGAAACTCAAGCTCTTCCGCTGGCGACATGAGCGAGTTCTTCATCAACTGATCGAAAGCCTCGAAGCACTGCACATCGATGCGCACAGCGTCCTTGTAGCAGTCACGGGCACGGTCAAAAGCATTCTGCTTAGCAAAACACAGTCCCCGCAGGTAACACATGGCCGCCTCAAAGCGGATATTGTTTGCATCCTCGCGTTCCCGGTCCTCGCCGCGTTCACCACGTGAGGCAGCTGACTTGCCATTGCGCAGGGTAACATGGCTCTGGCCATTGAGGTGTTGTATCTTGCGACGGCTAGTGGTATTGCGAATCAAGTGGGTTGGGTTATGGTCGCCCAGTACTGATAATGCTTGTTCAAATTGGTTCTGTTTGATATGGCAGTGGGCAGCGAGATAACGGCAGGCGGTGCTTCTTGAGATGAGGTCTTTCCGGGACAGGAGGGCCAAGGCTCGCGTGTAGTTGTTGTTGGAGAAGTGGACTTGGGCTAACCAGAAGGCATCGGAGTCGCTATCTGCTCAGTGACAAAGACTGTTAGTGTCCAATCCCTATGCGACTGTATGTATTCCGATCACTCACTGGTCAACGCAAGCACTTTGTCGCCGATGTAGATGGCCGCATCATGTTGCCCACGGTTCAACGCATCCTGACGCCAGGAGCGCAGGAATTTCTCCATGGCCAATTGCTAGACTCGACAACACAAAAAAAAAAAAAAAAAAAAAACCCAATTGTCAAGTGTTCGCGATTGTAGGCATGAGGAGGGGCAGAAGCGACGGAGACCGGTAGGAAACAGCTTCCCTCGTTGACGCGAAGACGAGCCTTCGCACTGCTGTTTTCTGAGGGAGACAGTAAAGGACAATTAACGAACTGTAACAAATATGAGATAAAAGCTCGTCGTGTTGTCCTCGCCGGTTGTCTGTCGCAGCAACGAAAAGACAAACAAATACGCTGCTTATTTTGTCGCTCCGAACGGCGCGTCGAATTGGCACGTGCACGCTTCCTCATCGGGAAACTGCCTTTGACAGTCGGGCAGGAACAGGTACGGTAGTCGCAAAACTGATATAGTTATTTGAGTGCCGAATGCTAGGATTCATGTACTATAATGGGATGCATGTCAGGACTCAATTTATCTTTTAATCTTACGTTGAATGTAAGCATGAACGCCATTTATAGCTGAGGCGAGATACATTTATTTATCACGTGACTTTATCGCCAACACCGATCTCCGTCGCAAAGTCGCCATCAACAACTACAACACCAGCATCCAACCTCTATTTTCAGTCTCCATACTAAAACAACACACCCGCCATGTCTGAACGGAAAGTTCTCACCAAGTACTACCCCCCGGACTTCGACCCGTCCGCGATCACCCGCAAGCCGAAGCACTTGCGTTCAACGGGCCCGAAAGTCATCACCGTCCGATTGATGGCGCCCTTCTCAATGAAATGTACCTCATGTGGTGAGTCCCATTCCTCTCCCCCATCCACTCCCTCCTACTCTTTCCCCTCCCCCTTTTCATGCTCAAATTAAAATGTTAACATGGATTGCAGGCGAATATATCTACAAAGGCCGCAAATTCAACGCGCGCAAAGAAACCACCGAAGAAAAATACCTCGCCATCCCTGTCTTCCGCTTCTACATCCGCTGCACTCGCTGCTCCGGCGAAATCACATTCAAAACAGACCCCAAGAACATGGACTACACGTGCGAGCGCGGCGCAAAGCGGAACTTCGAGCCCTGGCGGGACGCCAAGGCGGAGAATTACCATGAGACGGAGGAGGAGACGCTGAATCGCTTGGAAAGGGAAGAGAATGAGGAGCATGAGCGTGAGGAGAGGGATAAGATGGCGGAGTTGGAGTCGAAGATGTTGGATTCGAAGAGGGAGATGGCAATTGCGGATGCGTTGGATGAGATTCGGACGAGGAATGCGAGAATTGAGAGGAATGAGGCGATTGGGGATGAGACAGCGATAGCGCAGGTTAGGGATGTTGTGGATGAGGCGAAGGCGAAGGAGGAGAGGGAGATTGAGGAGGCTGCGAGAAAGGCTTTTATGACGGAGTCGGGGGAGAAGGTCAAGCGGATTGTCGAGGAGGATGGGCCATCGACGAGTACCGCTGCTCCGGAGAAGAAGCCGGATATGCCTCCACCTTCGTTTGCAAGAGTCAAAAAGCCAAAGAAGCCTTTGGCAAACAGTCTCGGGATTAAGAAGAAGCAATCCCTTGTATAGACTCACACCCCCCTCACCATGTTTATGGTACTTAATGTTTGGCATTTGGCGTTTGGTACAGGGCATGCATTTACAGCACTGAGTTACAGAATCAAGCAACCATGAATAATAAGATTTATGGTATTATTTACTGTACATCAACCGGAGTCAAAAAACAAATGGCTAGATTGAATACAGGACGCGAATAAGACAATAAAGATATCCATAACCAATATCCTCATAAGCAAAATCACCCAGCGCCGTAAAAATAAGGACATTCATCAGATGGCTAAAAATTCGAAAATGCAAATAAAACGCCTCATAAGCAGTACAGAAAATTGGAATACGAGAAACATAAAAGAAGCGCAGATTACAGGTATGGCATCCACAAGGCATCACAAGTCGCCAGATGTTGCGGGTTCACAGCCTTCGAAATTAAATCAATCGTAGTCTGGTTCGCAGGCAAGTTGCCCTCAGGCGGACTGGCCAAGCTAACGGCGCGATTAACGATGATCTCACTGTTGTTGTAGACCAAGTCCCGAAGCTGCGGCACGGGAAGCACACCGCGATGCTGCGCTGTGGCCCAGTACATCATCTCGTCACGGACGAAGATGCTCAGTTGCTGCTCCAGTTCGTGGCGTGGCTCTGTCAGGCAGCGCGCAATTGCCATCATGGCACAGGCGAAGACACCTTCGGTGGCAATCGGGCCCAACAATGTCTGGATGTTGGGGGTGAAGCGGAAAGGAACTTGTTCGGGGTTGTAGAAGAAGGCCTTGGCCGGGTTAATAGTGGGAATCAACTCAGAACCCCAGATGTCACCGGTTGAGCGCGAGATCATGATCTTGTTAGGGTACCTGTTGCCCATGTGCATCACATATGTCATGAACGCAATAGCAGCATACTGGAAGGCAAATTGACGACGGAAGAGCCAGAAATCGGAAAAGTTGGGGTACATTTGCTGGAAGAAGTCCAGCACCACGTTACTGGGAACCCACTTCTCTTGAATGGCCGTGAGGATTTCGGTGCGCAAGATTTGTTGTTGATCGGCATTGCGCTGGAAAGTGTTAGTCACGTTATACCCTAGTATGAGAGGAACAATACTCACGTTTTGCTTTGTCTCTGCCAACGACCTCAACTTTTCCATAGTAAACAGCACTGGCTCATCCTTATTGATGCCAACACGACGACAGTAATCTTCGTAGATACCCTGCATTGAGATATACGACGGATCATCGCGAACCAGCCGGATATGAGGAGCCAAAGGAACCATAAGCGGAAGGTGGAAGTACAAGTTGCGTCGCCGACTTTCCGTACGTTTACCAAGCAGTCCGTTCAAGATACGGAAAAATTGCAAGATCCGCTCTTCGCGACGACAGTGACGAGCCGCAGGATGCTGCACAGCGAATGGATGAATACTACCATCATGGCCGCGAATCTTGAGACGACGATGACAGACACCAATGCCGCGCACCAGGTCGATGTCCGGTAAGAAACGATCAATGCGGACGAAATCCTGGTTCTTGTCCTTATGCAACAAGTACTGGCCCGGTATTTCAACCTCGTCAAATTTGAGGAATCGGAATTCGCTGAGATGCGGCGAGTAGCTCTCCAGGAACTGGAACTGAGGTCGCCGGTCGAGTTTCTCTTCGAACTTGTCACGCCAGCGACGCAATTTCTGGATGTACTCATACATGGTCGGCTTCTTGACCACAAAGTCAACCTCGAACGACTTGCGGATATGCGCGGGCAAGATGGTCTCGGCAAATCGCGTGATGTTGGCTTCGGTCGCGGGAGGCAGCTTGAAATCTTGAGCATATGATCCAGGCATGCGGCCAACATACGCCAGACCATCATTGAGAAGAGCGACGATAAGACGGTATGCATCCTCGTCGGGCGGGCACTTGAAGTTCTTGTGGATCTGATCGACCATAGTCTCCATCGATAGCGCAAGCAATGGGAAAGCAGTCTTGAGACCAGACATGATCTCATCGGAATACTCCCACGGCTTCTTGAGCGGCTCCTTCTCTGGCTCTACAACAGTACCTTGGTTCTGCGGCTGCGCGCCATTTTGTCCAGGAACCGACGGCTGCTGGAACTGCTGCTGCTGCTGCTGCTGTTGTTGTTGTTGTTGTCCCGGAACCGGAGGCTGACCCGGGATACCTTGAGGAGGCTGCATCTGGCCTGGGTTCGGAGTCGATTGTGGCTGGCTTTGTTGCGGCAATTGTTGTTGAGGTTGAGCCGGGCTCTGCGATGGCTGTTTGGCCATCGGTTGACCGTTCACAACCGGACTGGCGTTGGCACTCGGATTCGAAGTTTGCGCGGGAGATCCATTCACATTGCCATTGGGAGGTTTGGTTTGTGGCGAGCCTTGCGACTGTCCCTGCTGCTGCTGTTGTGCCTGTCTGACACGGTTCAACTTCTCCTGCTTTTGATCATGCTGCTTCTTGATACTGAGCATGTCCTCTCTGTTCGTCCGAAGCAAGAAGAAAAGCGCCTGCGGGTACAATTTGGCAATCTTGACGAGAACAGCCTTGCAAAGACGTGCCTCACGATGCGACAAGCTAGTAAGCAGTTGCGGGATAAACGTAATCCAGTACCAAACCGGCGTGTCTCCCTTGAAATTCTCAAACGCACTAGCAACACGTCCTTCCTCGTCATCCAAGCTCAGAATCCAAAGAATCCGACTGAGCAACTTCCTCGACTTGGCGTTCTTGTAGAGACCAGCAGCCTCCAAGTAACAGCTCACAGCGTTACTCGCCAGCTCGTAGTCCTTGGGATCGGCCTTGAACCGATGGTCACTGTACTGACCCCATTCAGACCACGCCTTCGCAAGTCGCAAATCGTAGTACAGAGCAACACCAAACGCCTCGTTCGCGTCCTTGACCGACTTCAACTTGGCTAAGAACATACCCTTGAGAGTGTAGAACTCCGCCTTCTGCTGAGCCCCGAAATAGTTCAGGTTGGTGTTGTTGATGACGTCCAGACCACTGGTAAGCTCCTTCTGGTTCTGATAGTGGCACTTCGCCTGCTCGCGCAACTTCAAGAATGCTTCTTGAATTTCAATGTTCGGCAACGTGTAGATGCGACTCAGCTGATTGATACACACCTCGGGCATCTGGTGCTTGCGAGCCACATGCGCGAAACGGTTGATGATCCATGCCGTCTCGTGGTAACCCCGGTAAGCGTACGAGTTGCTGGCGACATTGTTCGTCTGCGGTGGCAACAACCCAAGGTAAGTAGCGTTGATAAGTTGGAAGATATGCTGGCGCCACGTAACAAGGTCCTGCCAAGCATTGATGTCGTCCCAGAGGTTGGGAAGTCGGTCTCTCCACGTTCCCAGCAAGAGCTTCAATTCGGCAGACTTAGTATCCAAGTTCCGCTCATTCGTCTGCGACAAACTAGAACAGATATGACTTGCATCATGCAACTCAACGAGAAGCTGGAAGTGCTGCAAAATAGGAATGTGGGCGTTGGTAATCCGTTTAGGTAACTGAAGCCACTTCCGAATTGACAACTGAATCGACTCGTCACAAATACCGTTGAACTCCTGTATGTTCTCCTTCTTGAGATGGTACTGAAGTAACGCCATAAACGCATGGAAGAACGTGCGACGAGGCGTTGGCGCATCCGAAACTGATTTGATCAGAGACTCAAGCTGCTCCCGGTTATTTTCGCTCTGCCAGTTCTCGACATTCCTCCAAGCAGCCTCCAGAAGAAGATCGTTCAAGTTTTCGTGCTTGGCGAAATCACTCAGAATCTCCCATTGCTGAAGTTTCTGAGCGCAAATCAACCAGTGGTCTTCCCACAGGAAGTACTCGCCCTGCGAAAAGGGCATGGCTCCAGAGCGGGCCTTAATCTGCGCATTTTCGTATAATTGCTGCGCTTTGTCCCACATGCCTTGCTGCTCGTATGAAATGGCGGCATTGGTTTCAACGAACTTGCAACGACGCCGCCACGTACCGTAGAAGAAGTCGTCCTCTTGCAACCCTGCGTAGACTTCCACAAGAGCATCCAAGTTGCTTTCGCGGACGGTTGGTGTGTCGATTATCGGACTAATGGCAGTCTCCTCCAGGTACGTCGCAGCAGTGTACCAAGCATCATACGTGCGACTGAGATACTTCATGACATGAGGGGGAATTTTGAACCGTGGCCGGGCCCGAACCGCCCCTTCGAGCAGGGCTTGCACGACGTTTGGTCGCTTGTCGAGCTGTCGCTGGTGATATTCACGCGTAATCAAAGGAACCATCCCCTTCTCAAGATCGATCCGGTCATCCTTGGACAATGTCGACCAGACAACCGTAAACAACGTCGTCCACAGCTTCTGGGATACCGCGGGGTCGGTATGTTGAAGTTGACACAAAGGCTCGAGCAGATCTCGGACCTTCACATCACCAATCTCCGCCAAGAATCGTCTGCGGTCAGAAACAAAGGCCTCCAACGAACTATCAACCATAACATCCGATTTTCTGGTATCCTTCTCCGAGCTGCTAAAAAGGAAAGTCACAGGCGAAACAGTAAAATCATCCGGATGCAGCCTCGCAGAAGTCGTCATATCGATACATCCCAAAACGAGATGCGACGCCTGTGCCAGCCAAAACGAATCCGCAAGCGTATCCCAATTCTGGCAAGTCATCACATAACTCAGTCGCGAACTGGCAAGACGCGTCAAACTGCGATCGAAGATATTCATGAACCGATTCCGCATCTCAACGTCCTGCGCCCTGGTACCGATCAAGAACGCATGCTCCAGCCTGACCGTCAATTCAGTCCTCGTGATCTTAGAATCTTCATAAATCCGAATAACAAGGTCCAAGAACTTCTTCAACATAGTCTGATCAGACCTCGTCTCAAAAAGCAACATTTTGTGCAAAACAGCCGTCTTCTCCTTCAACGTTGGCCACGACTCAGTAGAATGGAAGATCCAAGTTTCCACCATTCCAAGCACCTTGCTGCAAAGCTTGACATTTTGCGATCGCTCCACCAGTTGTGCCAACACACTAAGGAACGGACGCCGCTGCTCACCAAGATGCGACATGCGCACTGAGATCAGTTCAATTGTCTTGAAAATGAGGTCGACACCAATCTCAAACTCCTGTTGATCAGGCACCCCCTCACCAGGCTTGACACCCAGTGGATATTGACCCTGACTGTTAGCAGTGGCCGCAACATGCTCCTTAGCGAGTTTCTGGGAGAACGCCTTCATAACCTGCGGAATATGCACATCCATCTCAGCAGGCTTCTTCTTTGAAAGCGACCATAACGCATTCAAACTCGAGATATAATTGCTTGCCGAAAGAGTCTCCGTTGCAATAGCCGAAAGATAGGTAACAAACTCGGACGGCGAGCTGTCCACATCCATGGCATCCTCTTCCTCGGGCTGATCATCCGGCAGGGAATCCAGAACACGTTTAACGGGCGACGGCAACTTGGGAAAGATATCCATTTCTTCTTCTGTACCGTGCAAACAATCCTGGATCTCCGGGTTGTCGCATCGCAAAGACTTCTCAAACAATTTCTGAATTGCCGGCAATCGAGGTGCAATCCAGTCATCGGACTTTGAAGCAAGCAAAACCCGAACAACTTGCAGGGCATTGACCATGTGCGTAAGATGCTTATCGTCGGGTTTATCTGCCCTCTCACTAGCCAGAATCGGGTCTGTAGCCTTCGGATAAAGCTCGACATCAATTTCACCCCAATGCTCAGGAGACAAAAGGTTTCTCAGGAGATGAACAGCCTTCTTTATCATATCACCCGTCATCACAGGCTGCTGTGTCCTTGTCGTCGAGAGATCCCGAATCCGAGCCGCAGGGACCGGGAACCGTTCAGAGATGGTCGTGATAAATGTAATGAGGTACTTTATCATCGCAGCCCGCAAATCAGGAGGAACAGTGTATTCCCCGCGCTCGCGAGTAGTAGAACTGGGTGGACCAAGCGCAGGTGAGGAAGCCGGCGCACTTTGGTTCTCTTCGATCTTTCGCTTCTTCGATGGCGAATCAAGTGCCCCATTACCATTGACGCTGGGCGTGGTATTCTTCATTCTCTTTTCCTCCCAGTACCAAATAAGGTTCATCAGATTCAACGCAAGCTTCTTAGCCTCGTTTGAATTGCTAAGTGGCGGAGCGATCTTAATCAGAGAAGGAACAATAAGTGGAACAAAATGCTCTCGCGACTCGTAGAATAGATCTGGCTGCCGAACCAGGAACTGGAAGATGGACATGACCTGCTGCAGGTTGGCGGTTTCTTCAGCCAGAATGCGACGCGGCCACTTCGCCCACAGAGGATACCGCGCATCCGTCGCTTGGCTGTTGGTGGTGCTCGCACTGTTCGCCGCCAGGACTCTCGTGGGCAAAACAGGTGCCAGGACGTCCAATGCCTGGGTAACCAAAGCCTTGCCCTCATTCTGATGCGCCCTAAGCAGAGCAACGTAGACCTGGATCACGATCTTGAAAGGTGTCTCGTAATGGGCGATGAAGTAGCTGATGAGAACGTAGGCACCATATTTGTTGATTATATCCTCAAGTCGAATATAGTTCCAAGCGAACTTGATGATATCCTTTCGAGAGTCTTGCACGGTAGTAGAATGATATTTGATCAGCAAAGCGGACAGTTGGAGCAGCTCCATACGCGAATGGTCAACTCCAATCTGGATCGATTCCTCAGCCAAGTCGGATAACTGAGGCCGCCACAAACGGCTTTGAATCGACTCAGTCATACTTTTGTCCATGAGCCTGGGTGTGTTTGGAGGGTGATTCCACGAGAGCTGAACGTCCATGGCAAAAATCGGATTCACCAAGTTGCGGAAGGCGTACGTCTTCATCTTCTGCGTGCACGACCGCTGGCCGTATAGATCCAAGCAGCGCATCACGACTGATCGCCTGTAGTCGATGGACTCGTTTGTGATAATATGATGGTAGATAAATTTGGGGAACGCCAATGTACGTTTCAACTCCTCCGCAGAGAGGCCATCAATAACCTCAAACAAAAAGTCCAAATCTTGAATCGACTCCGACAGATAAGTGGTGAAGATATCCATTAGTTGTTCCTCTGCTTGCTCAACGCGTAACCGCTCACTCGCCATGATCTGATCAGCACGGAGTTTCTTCTCAAGATCCCGGCCAGAATGCAAAATCTTGACCCTCGTATCCGGATGAGAAACGAGCCACTTCTTGGTCGACTGGTAGCAAGAAAGGGCATGAGCGACATAGATACCGTTGATTGCAGCAGTCGTCTCGGATTCTTGCCCGAACGCAACCGAAGTGAAGTTCTCAGTATCAGCAACAACTGCATTCCTCAACCCCTCACTTTCCGGGTCCGAAATGATTTGTCCAAAGAACCGTCCGAACCGCTCGTCCTTGAAACGAGCCAGGAAGAAAGCCAAGCTTTCTTTCGGATAGCGGTTGAGATACTTGACGAGTGGTTTTCGGAAGGGGCTGTTCGATGTTCTCCGGAGTTTGTCTTCGAGTTCCAGGACTTTGTTGACAAGATGCTCCATGAAAGACGTAGCTGCAGGCGGAAGGAGGTGGAAGATGTTGAAGATAGCAGCCACAATCTTCATAGGAGGACTCTGCTCAACAAGACTAAAAGACACCTTCTGCAATGTCGCCTCATCTGCAATGACCTTCATGTGTTCCAGAAGACGAGCCCCGATTTCAACCTTGAAGTAATTGGTGAGCAAAGTCAGAAGCCGGGCAAGTCCGTCAAGACCAGCAACGCTCAACCGCTTAGGGTCTTGCAAGTTCATGAGTATAGGGCGGAGACCGTTTTGGAGAAGATCCTTGGGCAGCTTGTTCGTCTGCGTCAACACATCTCTCAGCCCGGCATTCGCGGCCTCGATCACATCAGAAGACTTTGAGTAGAGCGACTTGAAGAACACCGAAATTATACGTGCACGACTAGTGTTCTGCGGTGTGTTGGCAAACTCAGGGAAGCTCATTGCCATTGACAGAAGTCGGAGACAAGCCACTCGCAGACAAATAATCATGTCGGCATTCTTGAATTCATTCGGCTTAGTGGCGAGAGACTCATCATCGGCGTCTGCAAGAGCAAGAGATTCAAGCATCAGGCGGTTCAGAGGATCGTTGAAAATGACAATGTTATTATGGAGACCCAGGCAGAAGGTGATCGCATCGATGAAACCGATCTGAGTCGCAAATGGCAAGGCCCGCAGAGGTTTGTTGAAAATTGACTGCAAGAGACGGTCTTTAACAGGGAAAATGAGCTCATGCATCTCGCAACCCAGGACATCAGCAATGGTGGAGAAGCTGCGTCGAGAAGCATCGCGAACGTGTCTGTTCATATGCGATAACTCATAGACGAAGAAGCCGCACAGGGAGAACAGCCGGCTCTTCTCGTTCTTCAAGTCGTCCTTGGACACCTGCTTGATGCATCTTCGTAGAATTACATCAAGGGTATCCCGTGCCCGTAAACGCGTGTTGGCAGGTAAGTCAGATGGCGTATCCTTTATAACGTACATCAACGCACGAACAAATTCAGCTTGCTTATCGAACAACCATGAGTCTCCCAAGTCCAGCTTGGTCGCGAACAAATGGATGCCGAGACTACCTCCGGCCTTCGTGAACCATTCCTCACTGTGACAGCTATGGCAGAAAACCCGGCCAAGATGTTGGAAGAAGGGCAGTTTGGAGGCCTTCTCAGGTGATCCAAAGATCACAATGGCCGCCTCCTTCATAACGTTCAACACAGTATGGGCTCCGTCCTGGACACTAGCGTCATCTGATGAAAGACTTTCAACCACAGCTTCTGCGAGAATTCTCGAGTCGAGATAGATAGGACCTTCTCCACTGGCGACGTCAAAATGCTTACGAGTGTGCCTAGCCTGAGCAAGCGCTCGTCCCACCTCGACGATGGCGAAATGTTTGCAGACATCGGTCAAAAATGCTGTCGCAGACTGCTGAAGCTCGGGCACTGTTGTAGCAAAGATTGTCGCTTTAAGCAGTTTCTTCAAGAGCCCCTCCTGGTTCAACTTTTTCTGGATTGAGCTAGATCGCTCAGATTTCTCTAGGATGTCAGCCACAGCCGTTGTCTTTCCTTCGATGAGGTCATTGGCGTGGAGACGAAGAATCGACGCGAAATCGTCCGGTAGGTTTTCGTAGCCAATGTAGAGCTTCAACTGAGACGTTATCATGCGGTAGGCTTGCTGCTTGTAGTACACATCGGTGTCCTTCCCAGAAGTGGTCTTCGGTGCCTCCATGAGCTTCCCGATAGCCAGGTCAATGCCGATCTCAATGGGGAAAGGCCGCCTCTCATTCGGGCCGATAAGTTTGACATCGAAGCTCGGAGCATCATCGGCGAATTGCTCAAACGAAAGTTCAGGTGGGTGGTTAAGGAATTTCCTATTCCGACCACCGAGCTTACCAAGAATCCTCATGGTCGTATGGGCATGGAAATGGTTGTAAGGATGAGGACGCAGGTGGTCCCAGAGAGCTGTCATTAATTCGTCCATAATGGGTGACATAATCGGATCAAGATAGTCGGCCGTGAGGTTGTCGACACAAAGTTCAAGAGTTCTGAGACCCTGCCCAACAAGCTCCGAGTCCGCACGCAGAGCAACCACAATGGGACGCATGAGGTAACTGAGGTGAGGCAAGAGATGACTGAGACGAGCAGGAACGGTAAGGGTGAGTTCGACGTAGAGATCACGTTCCTGTGGCTTGCGCGCCGCGATTAACAGGTTGTTGAACGTCTCCAGAAGCATCTCCAACAGTGGAAGAATTTCCTTGTACAGGAGCTCGAAACGGCCACCACCTATACTGCGGAAGAGGGAACGCAAAAGGAGGAAGTAGTTCATGGGTTGCTCAGCAGTAACCGAAAGCTCAATGCACTTGGTGACGATCTTGGTGACATGAGGATGCAGCACCTGCTCATTCTGCAGGGAGAAGAGAGTCACGGCCATAAATGACAGCTTAAACATCCGAAGCAAAATTTTCGCTTTGGTCATATCAGACGTTCCAACCTCATCAATCCGCTCCATGAGATATTGAAGCACCATCCCAGAGAAAGCAGGCGAAGTCGCCTCACTTGCCAAGAAGAACTGGGGCAAATGAAGCAATGCACCGTGCTCAAACATGAGGTCATGCAGGTACGGGATCTCAGAATGGAAGACTTCGTGGAACGTAGCCGTGTCGATGCAGTGGAAGACGGTACCGAAACTCTCCAGGAGCTCCTTCTCCTCCCGCGACATAGGCGCTGTGTATTGGCTTGCAAGGAAGTCGAATGGCGAGGAATAATTAATTTCCGGGGGGCTTTGGTCAACGCCATAATACTTGAAAACGCGAGCACCCTCGTGGAACAGCTTCTTGATGACCCGTACTTCCTCAGAATTGTACCCGTACGAGACCTCGGACCAGTTAATGGGAAGACTACCAGGGTCGATCTGGACATTTTCAGGGTTGCAGTTCTTCAACTGATGGAAAATGTTCTTCAATCCATTGATTAAATTCTTGAAGAGGAAGATATTATCCGCCACGGGGTCGCCAGTGCGATCGCGAGGGTTCGAAGTCTTGATGGGGTGTGCGGAAAAGATGTCAATCTCATCCCATTCTGGGGGTTCTTCCTTCTCAGCGTGGTATATCTCCAAAGTAGATTCTGCCTCCTTCGCGGCCTTCTCCTTGGACGCAGTGGACACTTTGACGGCGTTGTCAAATTGGTGGTTCATTGTCGCAAACTTGTTACCAATCGCATCCAGTATCATGATCAAGAAGTATCGTGCCTCACCCTTATCCTCGAGTTTTGATATCCTCTCTGCCATGTTCAGAAGCAATTTCGCGCTCATCGTCTGGAAGCTTGTGCCAGGATAGTCGTCGTGGAGGTTCTTCGTGTATACCTCGACCGTTCGCCGAATTTGATCTCGTGTGAGGTGATCTCTTACATGGTGAATTAGGTCGGCTAGCATGCTGTATGCAAGCGGTCTCATTGTCTCGTATACGGTAAGGCCATCGCCAATCAGCGTCCGCTCGTCGAGGAGTTCGTCAATCTTCTCCAGGAAGATCTTCCGATAGTTGAAGTTGATTATGTGACGAATGGCCACCAGAAGCTCCTTTCTGGCACTGGACTTCTCTCTAGGGCAGTCTTGCAGAAGACGGACAACCACAGTCGGGAGAGTAGGAAGAAAGTCCTGAAGTTGATGCGCGTACATCCGGAGCAGATATGCCAAAAAGCTCATCGTCTTGACCTGTGCCGTAATAAACTCGCCAAATGCAGCTCGATTCTTGATTTCCTTGCATACTCCCGTGAAAATCTTTCCCTGCTGTGCGGCCTCCGTGTGAGCTTTCTCCTGCGGCTTAGCTTGTAGAAGAAGAATGCTCTTGATGAGCGGCACAAACAGCTTGACATTCGCGGAAACGGAACCTCGATGCGACTGGAAAATCGAAACGACAATAATCGGACATTCGGCAAGAACCTTGAACGACTGCATTCCCTTCAGCAAAACATTTCCTGGCTGGTGATCTGGTGCAAGATCGGCGACGGATGTAGCTGGCGAGCTCGGACGAGGGGACTGGAAGACCTGCGCAGTGGCACCGGGTGTCGAGGGCATCCCAGAAGGTGTGTTCTGGCTGGGAGTGTCGAAGGTGTCGCGGACCACTTGCTCCATGGTCTGGAACATTTCCTGGATTAGCTCGAGGAACGGCTGCACTCGACCGGCGGTGGCCTTTGGCTGGTTGCGTTCGAGGTCCATGATCGTCTTCATACACAGTACCGCATTCTCTTCGTTTTCGACTCGCACGAGATCCATCAGCAAATCGACCATATCCTCCGCATAGGGTTCGACATCAAGAGAAGCGGTTGGCAGCCGGTGAAGAGTCTCGAGAACGCAGTTGCGCAGTTTCTAGATCAGTCCAAACGTATTAATCCCATGATGCTCCCAGCACCCAAGACCGTACATGCGACGAATAACGCACCTGGTCGAACGACAAGTTCGTAAACACCGGATCACCTTTCAAGATCGTCTTGAAGACCGGCCACAGCTTCGCGAGGAAAAGCGGGTAGCTTGCGCCAGAGCATAGCGGCTCGATATTATCTCGTAATTCGACTGCGACATTGGCTCTGACCTTGATATCTAACGGACAAAAAGCACCGTTAGCAATCTCCAACCCTAACAACACTCCCATCCATTATCCATATAGACCAGGCCCGGTATCGCAAGCAAGAAAAACCAACCAATCTTCTCATCCCCCAGCTTGCTGGCGTATATATCGATATTGCGCTCCATGGCTGCGACTGAGCTTAGCGTCCCCGATTCGGTTCGGAGGTCTCAAACGTTGAGCAGGAATTCGAATCGCTGCCAGGCCACGAGGCCGGCTGAAGGTCGAGGGAAATAAAAGCCACCACTGTCGGGGAGGTAGATAGTTAAGTGTGCTCTATCAAGAACATTCGCAAAGGCTATCTTCTATTCGCCTGGTATTGCAAAAAGCCTAAGCAAAAGAAACGGGGTCATCAAGTCATCAATCGCTCCCTTTCGCTAACTGGAAAATGCAGAAAAATTCAATATAATTAAAATTAAAACGAGGAATTAGAAAAAAGGTCGGGTATTATGAAGGAAAAGGGAGAGAAGGAAGGTGGAAGGAGCGAAGGACTTGGATATAGAGAGGGAGCTTCGCGCGGACACACGCCTGGAAAACCGACAGAACAGAAAGCAGCGAGAGAAACGCGGACATCGCAGAGACCCCGAGCGGATACGCTAGGACTATTTGGGAAAATGCGGGTTTTTGTTTCTCCGGCCTGCTACACGCGCGCTTGTGGAAATACAGCCAATAATGGACGACTTTTAGCAAGGAACAACGTGACTTTCGCTTACGGCACGTGGGTTAGCGCGGTGGCTAGTACTACCAAGCCCTAGGTGCCTCAGGAATCACTACAAGGGAATACGGAGGGAAGCGCGTAGGGAGATAGCAAACGGCTGTTTGCTGTTGCCAAAAATACTTATTTCGTTATAACTGGGTCGATCAAGGGAAACGCCATTTGCACCCATTTTCCATATCCGAAACACAGTTCTAAAATAGCCCAAGTCAAAAATGAAAAGAAAAAGTGTCCACTCCGAATTCACGGGCCTGGGCAGGCCACTCACGGAGAAAGAGAAGAATATTGAATGCCATGTACACAAAAAAGAATCGGGGGAAATAGTATGGAGAAGAGAAGATGAAGAAATGAGGAGCACAAAAGGGGCTTTGACGAGGCAAGAAGGGAAAATGAAGAATAATCAAATCGAAGGAAAAGGAATACACATCATCGCAGCTCGTAGTCGCTATGCCATCATTGCAGGGAATCAATGGATGGGAGGGAGGAATAAGCCATTACTACCCCACACCTTAACTCTTGGTAGAATTGCTTCGCGTCAGAAACTGTACGGCGATACCGGAGCCAGTCGACCGTCGTCGATCAAAGATGCGTGGTCGAATCTCACTGCCGCTACCACTTCGCCGCCTCCGAGAAGAACCATCGAGGGAGCCGCGGCGACGTCTCTGGAGCAAAATGGACGTTTTCACGTTAGAATCACGCTGGCTGTACACGGCAGATCGGCAATCTTAGCAAACGACAAACACACAAAAGGAAGGATAAGGAAAGTTAAGTCGCCTGCCGGAACACAAAGATGTATGCCGCCGTGTTTACGAGTGTGTGGGACTAACCGAGGTTGGCTTGCGCTCAGGAGTCGAGCCCGATTCATCCTGCAATTTCAGACGGTTCTGAGTATCTTGAGCGATCGCGTCGACCTCGTCGATTTGGAGTGGAATCTCTCCAGTGTTGGACGGTGGTGGTGGGACGCCATTCTTTCGATCTTTGGCTTGCTCAGCAAGTTTTGCCCAACGGTCCTGTCGAGCCTGCTCGCGCTGTTCAGCGGTATTCATCCGCTCATTATACTCATGGGAACATTCATCGAAGAGTTGCGGGTTGATTTCCATGAACATCTTCATGGCGTTGTACACCATACTGTGGATCGTCCTGGAACAGTATCAGCAACGGTACATAATCAAGACAAGCTACAAACCAAGCTTACCTGTTCCAGTGACCCTTGGAGTTTTCGTATAGTGGCGCAAACATAATAGGCAAGATGACTTCCACATTGTCACTGACCAAGTTACAGAAATACTCGTTGTTCCAGAAGTAAAGAGCACGTTCTGCGACCTGGAAGTGGGGACTAGCAACCGATTTGGCCAATTGTTGGAACAATGGCTCCTGGACCTTGACAAACTCTGCTGGGTCCATCACCTCGAAGATGTCCTCCACTTCGTTCAGGAACATGACTTCCTTGGTGCTGTTGACCTTGGGCCAGTAGCGCAGCAAGCCACAGACAACCTTTATTTGTTAGTTTTATTGCTGGCGACGGGGAAATGAATGTTCATAGCTTACCTCGTCTGTCAATGACGAATCCTTTTCAAGGAACTGCACGATACAGTATGCCAGCTGTGGATGATACATGCTGAGACTCTTGACCTTGTGGAGAGGAATCAACACTCTTGTCAAGAAAAGCTTGTGCTCCTCCTTAAGAGGCAGGGCGAAACCGTTGATGATAGAGCCCAAGATTTCCAACAACTCTGCAATACCATTAAACCGCTCGGTTTCGTAGGTGAACTGGAAGAAGACGTTGTTGATTGACCGTCGGATGTATGACCGCAAGTTCAAAAATTTACCGTAAATCCGATGCAAGGTAGTTTTGAGAAAATCGCGTTCCCGAGGGTCTTCGGAATCGAACAGTTCAAGCAACTATAACATGTGAGTATGAGAGTTTTCGACAGATTGAAGGACGAGAATACCTGAAGCACAAAATGGTGGTCGATGTACGCCTTGGCAACGTTGGTGTTGAAATCTTGACTCTCTATGAATCGCAAAAAGAACTCATAGACAACTTGAATGTGGGGCCATGCGACTTCCAACACCGGTTCGTCCTCCTCGGGATCAAAAGCCTCCCCTTGAGGCGTCAAGGGCGGTGGAATAGGACGGAACAAGTTCTTAGAGAACATTTCGACGACCCGGGGGTACATTGGTTCCGTGATCACCGAACGGTTGTTGGCGACGTAGTCTAAGAGCTCGTGGAGCGCCAATCTCTTGATCTCCTTGGATTTCATGTCTGCGGTCGGGTCATTGAAGTCGAAAATGATATTGCATTGATCAATCTTCTGCATAAAGAGATCCTGGCGACGATTGGGAGGCACTTCGTGGAATCCCGGCAGTTTCTCCAACTCCCTCTGGCGCTGATCAGAGATGTCGAATCGCGACGAGTGCTGGCGTTTGGGGGTGCGGATCCCTTCCGACATATCCTTGGGTGTTGTCTGGAGGCGATCAAAAACGTTGGATTTCCGGGGAGGCGCCAAATCTCCCGGCATTGTCTCGGCGGCACCTGGCGGAGGTGCGTGCTGTAATCATTGTTTCACGATCAGTAAATTGTAGAAAGTAAACATAGAAACGGCGGCCAAAGGTACGCTTACCGGTGCACTGGGGCTGATGATCACACTGGGAGCACCACCCTGTTTGGTTGGGGTTGCGGGGCCATTATTCCCCGGCTGGCCTCCCTGGGGGAGATAATGCGACCCAGGGGCTCCCGGGGGGTATAGTCCCTGCGCAGCATTATCTGGCGATCTTCCCTTTGTATCATTCACCGAAGTCGTTGACGATGTTGGAGTGCCATGGTTAGGAGATGCAGATTGGGAGATTCCGAGCGCGCCTTGGTCTCGAGACTGGCTGGAATCCTTTTTCTTCGACGATTTGTTGTCTTTCGCCCGCGACAACTGCTCATGCTGGGAAATGTTAACTCGAAATTCCGGGATTCGGTACAATTCCTCCACCGCTCGTCGCCTTGGGTCACCATTCCCACCGTTAACAGAAAAGGGGGAAGGGGAACGCAAATTGTCACGTAAAAAGGGCGACCAGACGACAGAGCTGAGCGGACGGGGTGGGAACAAAAGAACTCCAGGACTTACCACTCTTTGTCTGAAGCCCTTCATTATGCCGGGTATGTAAACAACCACATGTACTCGGCCGGAATTCTCGATGCCAGTGCAGCCGGACGCCGCACACTAGCAGGAGCGAATGTAGAGGTGAGCAACGGAAAAGGCGATTCAAGGAATGGTCACGACGGAGAAAAAGAGAAATGTGTTTATAAGGACCTGAAACAATAAGACCACATGAGCGACTTGCCGACCAACACCGGATAAACACGACAGCGGGACCGTTGAATCGAGGCCAACTCCGTTTGAACAGAGAACTGGCGGGGGATTGACTGGCTTGGGTATTTTTGATCGACGGAACGAGAGGCGATGGGAGTTGGGACGAAGTGGAGGGGGGGAATAGAAAGGGAGGGGGGTTGAAGGAAAAGGTGGTTGGAATGAGAGGCAGAGAGCGAGATCTCAGGGAGAAAGCGACCGGCAGGCTGGTTCCCCAGGAATGATGTCGGGGGGAGGGAGAGAGGCTTACCTCGGGGTGGGAACAATTGAAGAGGAAAGAAAGACGCGAAATGGCGATAATGATTATAATGATGCTATACCAATGCAAGTAGCTATCGGTGTGGGTTGTTGGTAGTCGCCGTAGTTGTCGTCGAAGTAAAGTGATGGTGGTGGTGGTCCTGGCTCTGGTCTGCTGCTTGGGCGATCGACTCCGTGTCGCTTAGCCGCTGGCGGAAGGGGAGCTGGCGGGGAGAAAGCAATAATATGGGCAGCGATTTAAGAGAGAAAGAATGCACGAATTAGATGAACTAACTATAGAGTCAAAGATATGCTTAATTCCAGGCAATTCTGGTATCCTGTTTGATTTGAAGGGGAGTGAGGCGACCGAGGTGGTTCTGGTGCGCATGTACATACTGACCACGGAGTACAGATTACAGTTCTACTCCCTCCATTACACAGAAGGATTCCTATTCCTGTTGGTACTCATTTTCCTACTGGTTACAGAGACAACTGTCTTGAGCTTTTTGCTGATTGTGTGTTATTCGAGTCCTGTGCAGTCGCGGACATCCCTGGGGTGCAGACATAAGAGTCACAGTAGTTTTACCTTATTGAAATATATAAAAATAAGACGAAAAGAAGAAATGAATGAATGAATGAATAAATGGAAAACTAGACCTTTACATATACGCTACAGAGTAGGGAGTAACTCGGGGTGATGCAGGAAAGGCCACAGAACGTCGTGGTGTTTAAGGTATATTTTTGTGGCATTTCCGTCCTGGCGTTGCCGCTCCAGTGCAGCCACTGATAAATTGTACTAAACAGGTAGAAGCAAATACACTCTCCCGCAACATTTACACCTTAGTCATCCATAATCTCATATTGGAAAGTGCTCCCATCATGGCTTGAATACCGAAACCTCCAGAAATTGATTTCATGTACATTTTGTTTATCCTTTCAAAACACAGCTTCCAGAGTTCTTTGTCTTCTCTTCTTTGGCTCAATTAGAATGACCTTATAAAACCTAGAAACTGTAACTACCAGATGCGGTACCAAGTCCAAGCATCGGACCAATAGGTCGCCTGGATTCTGGACCAGCTTGTTCGAGGACTCCTCAAGAAAATAGAAAATAGACTTTGCAGAATCCACAATAATCAGCTTAAACCTCATGCAAGTAATTTTCGAAATGTGCATTTCGCATTATGGTGATATTACCAAATTTTGTGCACCTCTCAAGCCCAAAGATACAAGTTACTGGCTTGAAAACCTCAATATTGATGTTATTGAGGTTTTTTTTTTTAAACATTGGTATAGTTCATAACTAATGTACATACATAACGAGGTATAAGAGGATAAGTTGCTACTGTCCTTACCACACGTGTAGCCTTTGGCTGAATATGCCTTATCGCAAGGTATATTTGAGGTGGGCAAGGCCGACAGAAGTTTCCAAAGGCAGGAAAGGGATAACGTACTTCCAAGCCTAGGAATAATACTGGGAAATCTTAGCATATATTTAGACAAGCAATCAACCTATGAGAGTACAATGTTGTTTACTTTATACATATTCCATTTTCATATAGTGTTTTGGCAGGCTTCCTGTCACGGTGCCAGCCGTGATGTATACACGTGACTATGCACGTGACCCACACAAGATATCTATCTGTGCTCGACGCCGATCCTGTTGCAGCTCTTCGAGCTGCGTCTTGTCTATGTATCTGTAGATAGCCTGACCTGTAGCTTAACCTGTTCGTCAATTCCTAATATATCCGTACCTGACCCCGCACCCTGACATTACGCAGCTCCTACCACTAGGAGTTGACGCCTGTCGAGATGTCTACTACCCAGTCTACCCCCCGCCCCCCGTTCCTACCAACGGACCCTGAAGAGTTCACTTCCCATGTCACTACCCATGGTGCTGAATGGTTTGATTATTGCCGGCGCGTAGACGAATACGTCGTGAACACTGAACCTATCCTGGCCGAGTCTCAGCAGCAAGCTCGCCAGCTCCCACTCCAAAATCAGGCATTACAAAGAGAAGCTGACCACCTGCGCCAGCAGCTGGCTGCAGAGGAGTCTGCTCATCAGCAGACCAGAGCGGCCTTGCAAGCGATTATCGAATACCAAAAAGGACAACTGAAGGAGAAGGAACAAGATTATATCAATGCCTTAGCAGAAAAGAACCAGGCCGTCCAACTTGCTGCACCTACGGTCAATACACCTGCCCGAACTCCTGAACCTACTGCTGAAGTGCCTGCAGTTGCTCCAGTGGGAGCGCCTGCGTCGACTGATTCCCCATCTGCCACCTCCGCCCAGCTTTCTGAACGACTCCCCGACCCTGACAAGTTTGAAGGTGACCGAAAGGACCTCCGCCGTTTTGTCTCTCAGATCAAAGAGAAGATGATTGTCAACTATGATCGGTTCCCGACTTCACATTCTCGCATGGCCTATGTGACAAACCGTTTGAAAGGTACTCCCTATGCCCAGATCTTGCCATACATCCACAATGGAGTCTGTCAGCTGTCCGACTATGGTGAAGTTTTGGAGATCCTTGAACGCGCATTCGGAGATCCTAATCGCGCCCGAAATGCTCGTAATGACCTGTACCGATTGCGTCAAGGGAATAAGGAGTTCAGCATTTTCTTTGCCGAGTTTCAACGCTTAGCAATGGAAGGAGACATGCCCGAAGCTGCACTACCAACTATGCTGGAACAAGCTATTAACCGAGAACTAAAAGCCATGCTATTACACCATGATCCGCCTAATGGTGACTATATGACCCTGGCCCGCTTCCTGCAGAACCTAGAGAGCCGACGCTTCCAGTATGAAAGCACCCCCCGAAACCACGCTGCCGCACCTAAACCTGCAGCTGTCACCTCTGCAAGGCCTGATGGCCCTCCCCAGCACACTACAGTCTCTCCCACAGCTGAAACTACAAAGCCTCACCCTGATGCTATGGATTTGTCTTCTGCCCGCCGGTACACGACCTCCCGCCGAGACCGTGGGGAATGCTTCCGTTGTGGCTCAAAGGATCACCTGGTTCGAAACTGCCCGCTTCCTGATAGCCGTCCCATGGGAGTTCGCCTAGCCTATCTGTCGCCCCGTTCTCAGTCTCCTGCCAGCCCGGAACCCGCATCTGCACTGCAACGATACCGTTCTCCGTCCCCAGATCTGTCAGCAAAAGGAGCGAGTCTGGCCTAAGTCGCGACCAGACGCTAAACGAGCACACCATCCGTATCTCCGCTGCTGCCACCCAAGGATTAACTATTGAAGAGGAAACCTGCCGCTCCAACCTGATGATACTGCCCGTAACCCTGACTCAACGCGAAAAGGAGTTATCAAGTTATGCTATGCTCGACACTGGTGCCGAAGGAAAGAGATTCATTGACAAAGAATGGGCCGAAGACCAAGGCCTTGCGTTATTACCACTGAGAAAACCAATTCGCCTGGAGACTTTCGATGGTCAAGAAGCCGAGAGTGGGCCAATCACCCACTATGTTCAGATGCATATGAGAATTAATGATCACCAAGAGAAAAGAGCTAGTTTTTTAGTCACACAGCTAGCGCACTATCCTGTTGTACTAGGACTTCCCTGGTTAAAGATCCATGATCCCCGGATTGGCTTCGCCGAGCATACCGTCCTGTTTGACAGCAAGTACTGCCAGGAACACTGCAATGTACCCACGAGACCTGCGAAAATACGAGCCTTGCATGACATCCCGCAGAAGACCCGCCCCAAGCACCTGCCCGGCCGACCTGAAGGCCTGAAACACCGAGACATTGCTGCTATATCCATGTCTGCCTGCTGCGCCTACGCCCGAAGGAGTTACCGCCTGTTTACTGTCACTATCGAGGACATTGAAGCCGCCCTGAACCCCACACCTGATGACGAAGACCTGACAACAAAACTACCACCCGAGTTCCGAGACTTTGCCGATGTGTTCTCCCCCAAGGAAGCTGAACGCCTGCCACCCCACCGTCCGTATGACCACGATATCAAGCTGCAAGATGGGAAAGTACCCCCATTTGGGCCCCTGTACCCGATGTCCCGAGAAGAACTGAAGGTCCTGAAGGAATGGATCGAGGAAAACCTGAAGAGGGGGTTCATTCGCCCCAGCTCATCACCAGCCGCGTCCCCCGTGCTATTTGTGAAGAAGCCTGGGGGAGGTCTCCGGTTCTGTGTTGACTATCGCGCCTTGAACGCCATCACTGTGAAGGATCGCTACCCACTACCACTGACCAAGGAGACCCTGAACAACCTGAAAGGGATGAAATACTTCACCAAGATTGATATCATTTCCGCCTTCAATAACCTGAGAATCAAGAAAGGACTCGAATACCTGACTGCTTTCCGTACACGACTAGGGCTATTCGAATCCCTTGTAATGCCCTTTGGTCTGACTGGTGCACCTGCTTCATTCCAGCGATTTATGAATGACACCCTGCGAGACTATCTGGATACCTTCTGCACTGCCTATCTGGATGACATCTTGATCTATAGTAAGACCCGTGAGGAGCATACCCGCCATGTCTGCTTGGTTCTTGAGAAACTGCGAGATGCAGGCCTCTTTGCCAAACTGTCCAAGTGCGAATTTGCTGTGCCTGAGACCAAGTTCCTGGGAATTATTGTCGGCCGAGATGGCCTACGCATGGATCCTGACAAAGTAAAGACTATTGTTGATTGGGAAACCCCAACTTGTGTGACAGATGTCCAAGCATTCATTGGCTTCGCAAACTTCTACCGGAGATTCATCAAGGATTTTTCCAAGATCATCACACCCCTGGCAAATCTGACAAAGAAAGGCACCCAGTTTGAATGGAACACCACCTGTGAGCTAAGCTTCAATACCCTGAAAAAGGCCTTCACCACCGCACCCGTCCTTAGACCGTTCGACTGGAATAAGGAGGTCATCCTGGAAACTGATGCTTCTGACTATGTTTCTGCCGGAGTCCTGTCTCAGTATGATGATGATGGTGTCTTACACCCTGTAGCTTTCTTTTCCAAGAAACACTCAGCGACCGAATGCAATTATGAGATCTATGATAAGGAATTATTGGCTATTATCCGCTGCTTCGAAGAATGGCGCCCTGAACTAGAAGGAACCCCATCTCCTGTCAAGGTTATAACTGATCACCGGAATCTGGAATACTTCATGACGACTAAGCTCTTGAACCGTCGACAGGCCCGTTGGTCCGAGTTCCTGTCCCGCTTTAACTTCAAGATCATTTACCGCCCAGGCAAGCAAGGTGCGAAACCTGATGCCCTGACCAGGAGGTCAGAGGATCTTCCTAAGGAGGGGGATGAGCGTCTTCTGCACCAAAGCCAGACAGTCTTAAAGAAAGAGAACCTCGAACTTCCATCTGAGAAAACACCTGTCACCTTGAATGTTACAACCAGATCCCAAGCTCATCCTCCTGAGAACCCTGTCAAGGATCCTGCTGAGAGTCTACCCAGAACACCCGCTCAAACCAGGAAAGTCAGGTTCATTGATGAGACTGCTCACATTATACCAGAACCACCACAAGATGTCAAGAATCTGCTGGACAACGCATATCCACTCGATGAGACAGTACAGTCAATCCTAAAAGCCCTGGATAAGAATGCCACACGACACCCTAAAATCACACTGGCTGACTGTCAGAAAAGAGGCAACTACCTCTTCTACCGAAATCGACTTTATGTTCCGGATCATGGGGAGCTAAAAGCCGAGTTGTTGAGACAATGTCATGATAAGCCAGCTGCAGGACATCCTGGTCGATCCAAAACCTATGAGCTCCTGTCCCGAGAATACTACTGGCCTGGAATGTATCAGTATGTTGAGCAATGGACCCAGAACTGCCACACATGCCGCCGCATCACACCATCCAGAGAAGCCCGTCAAGGCATCCTGCGCCCTCTGCCTGTCCCTGAAAGATCCTGGCAAGACATTAGCATGGACTTTATCACACACCTCCCACCAAGCCACGGGTATGATGCAATCCTTGTTGTAGTCGACCGACTGACGAAAATGAAACACTTCATTCCATGCAAGGGAACCTGTAATGCTGAAGAAGTGGCCCGCCTGTATGCCTGCAATGTCTGGAAACTCCATGGCCTACCACAAACTGTTGTATCTGATCGGGGACCGCAATTTATCGCCCAATTCTGGAAATACCTAACGCGCCGCCTACAAATCACAAACCTGTTATCAACTGCATACCATCCAGAGACAGACGGCCAAACTGAGAGGACTAATGCTGCCCTAGAACAATACCTCCGTGCCTATGTATCCTATCTGCAAGACAACTGGTCCGAATGGCTACCGCTAGCTGAGTTTGCTGCTAATTCTGCTCGCTCTGAAACCACCCGTGTTTCCCCGTTCTTCGCGAACTATGGATTCCATCCCCGCATGGGATTTGAGCCTGTCCTGCCTTCCAGCCGCCCTGCCACTCGAGATGCTGAGGAGTTTGCCCGTCGAATGGAGCTAATCATTGAATTTGTCCATGCCGAGATTGTGTCTGCCCAAGCCCGTTATGAAGAACAAGCCAACCGAAAGAGACAGCCTGCCCGCCGTTACCAAGTTGGCCAGTATGTATGGCTAGACTCTCGCAATATCCGGACCTTACGACCACAGAAGAAGCTAGATTGGAAGAACCTAGGACCATTCCGCATTATTGAGGTTGTTAGCCCGCATGCTTATAAGCTTGACCTACCCGCTAGCATGAGGATACATCCTGTGTTCAATGTCAGCCTGCTCCGTCCTGCTGCCGGAAACCCTGTCCCGGGCCAAAGACAAGAACCACCACCACCTGTTGAAGTTGATGGCCTGGAAGAATGGCAAGTTGAAGATATCCTGGACTCCCGCTGGGAAAGAAGGGGCCGTGGCGGACCTCGTCTGAAGTATACAGTCAAGTGGACTGGATATGATGATCCTACTGAAGAACCAGCCACGTACCTGGAACACGCCAAAGAGATTATCATGAACTATCACCGCCGCTATCCCCATAAGCCTGGACCTGGCCTCGACGGAGCTCGGCCTTGAGGAGGGGAGTACTGTCACGGTGCCAGCCGTGATGTATACACGTGACTAGGCACGTGACCCACACAAGATATCTATCTGTGCTCGACGCCGATCCTGTTGCAGCTCTTCGAGCTGCGTCTTGTCTATGTATCTGTAGATAGCCTGACCTGTAGCTTAACCTGTTCGTCAATTCCTAATATATCCGTACCTGACCCCGCACCCTGACAGTCCTGAATATTACCAATGCTCAGGTAAATTCATATTAATAAGTTCATAATAAATATTTCCTTCGATAGACTGATTTCTGAAGAAAGTTCATATTCATTACTGGAAAAATGCCATAAATAAAGCAGTACTATATCAATTCAAAGTCGTCGACTCTGTTTGGTCTCTTTTGAGACCTACGAGGCCTTGCAAGCACCTGTGGGAGAAGTGATTCATCTTCACTTGCAGAATCTTCAGATAGTGTCACGGCGCTCTACTAGGATAATGGAACATCCAACTCATGGGTTCTAGCTAGGTAGCTATCGACGAGAATAATCAACATGAGGAAGGAAGAAACGAAGTGACGCCGTATTTATCAACAAAGCAAACAACTGCATCTCACGTGATAGCCAGACAACGTGACCAGGCCGTCACATGCAGTCTCCTCTAGGTCATGAGCCTTGGCATATTTGTAGTGTTTGATATACTGTTGGATATCCAAAAGATATCCAACAGATCGAGTTGGACATCCAAGTCCGCAATCTGCGGATGTGATAGTTGGATATCATATGATCTGTTGGATGCCTAATTTCAACTATGCATACATGTTCTCAGTATAACCCGGATTAGTCAATTAATGAGCAAAATTCGTTTGATTTGGCAGCCGGTCCCCAATCATGTAGTTCATTTGTATTTTCTCAATTGTAACCAGTGCATGGATGGCCTGTTTTATGGTTTGGTCAGAAAACCAGTATGCCTGGGCAATGCTACGGACTCGGACTAGTGCATACTAACGAAATGACACTCCTATCTAAACTATTGCGGCCATCGACGAGAATATCAAATCCGGAGGGAAGAAGAAGAAGAAGAAGAAGAAGAAGAAGAAGAAGAAAAAATTTATCTAGATGATGAAGGGGTCTTACAGGTATTTTGCATCAGTGCTCATGCCTATGTTTGCCTTCATTGCTTGTACGGTTTCTTTGTGTGTTACTGCCATTTGTCTATATCGGCCATTGATGCAGCGTCGAGCCGTCACAGCTGCAGCAGAACTGGTCACATCACATGTAAATAAGGAATGGTATAAAACTTAAGGTGATTGGTTTGATTAGAGGAGCTCCGAGCTCGGCTAATAGTTATAGGTAATAATCTACGTGTACTGTTAAGACAAATGTGAACTGCAATCACGCACAAACTTTAATATAGACAAAGCGCGGCGTGGAATCGTGGACAGACGATATCCCAAGCAAATACTATTTTGCCAAGTTCTCTACTGCCATTGCCCATACTTAATCATTTTCTTAAGCTTCCTAGACTCGCGTAATAAACTCAACCCCAAAGTGAGAGAAAGCTTTAGAAGAGTTATTATAAGCAAGCAAGATAAAGTGAGAAGAAAAAGAAGAGATGATGGAATAATTTAAATGAGGATAATAGACTACTTCGAATCGATTTTGAGCCATCTGCTCGCTACGGAAGTCCACAAGGACAAAAAGACCAAGAGTTGGTTTTCGATAGTGTATATTCAGCTGCTCGGAAGCCATATAGACAACAGGAGCAATGAGGGTAGGATAAGACAGAAACAAACGAAGACAGACAGGTAAAAACAAAGCAGAACAGATCATCCCAACGCCTCGCCTCCATAGACTCGTAAACATTACTCGCTTGCAAAATATGCTCAGAAAAAAGAGAACAGAACAAAACCAAGAAAGCATAGTGCAAAAAATAATTGATTTTCAAACCAACGCCGTGACCGCCCGCTCTGTCCGTTTAATGGAGAGAATCAATGGTGAATATGCCAAGAAAATTGAGCCACTATTGACTGGCGGCATCCACGATAGTGGTAATGTCGGCGCCAATACCAATCACGTTTCCAGCGGCATCAAGTCCGTTCAAGGCCTTGTCGCCGGAAGAGGAGCCACCATGGCCAGAGCCATGGCCCTTGGGGGAGCGCTTGGAGTTGGCAGCATCCACGATAGTGGTAATATCGGCACCAATACCAATCGCGTTGCCGGCAGCATCGAGTCCGTTCAGAGCCTTGTCACCGGAAGAGGAGCCACCGTGACCCTTGGGGGAGCGCTTCTGGTTGTTGACAGCATCCGCGATAGTGGCGGCATCAGCTCCAATACCAATCACGTTGCTGGCAGCATCGAGTCCGTTCAGAGCCTTGCCACCGGAAGAGGAGCCACCGTGACCCTTGGGGGAGCGCTTCTGGTTGTTGGCAGCTTCGGCGATGGTAGCGGCATCAGCTCCGATGCCAGTAATGTCCCCCAAAGCACCGGTCCAAGTCGAAACCCGTTCGCCGGTGGAAGAGCTAGAGTGGTGGTGGCCGCGAGGAGAACGCTTCTGGTTCAAGTACTCCTGGAGGGTCATGGCATCGGCGATCGCACCAATACCGTCGGAGAGGGCGCCGGTAACCTCAGAGACCTTGTGGGAGGTCGAGCCGTGGGAGCCACGGGGGTCACGGGTCAGCAAGCTGGAAGAGCGACCAGCGATTGGCGCACCAAGGACTGAGTTGGCGGAGAGGATGGTGGCAAGAGCCACGGTAGCAAGCTTGAAAGTGTCGACATACATTTTGAATGAGGATTGGTTGGAAGTCGGAAGATGCGGTAAAGCGAAGAGTTGTAGAAAGCAGAAGGCTTTGAGATCGGAAGGTTTGTAGTGAAGATGATTGTGATTGTTGATGGAGAATTCGATTCTGGGACCGATTCGAGCAGACTTTTATAGACCAACCCTCTCATACATTGCTGTGAAATTGTATACAAAAATGGCCCCAGGCTGACCAGCGGACACCATCGCGACGCCGTACAGCACAAGGTCGACATTTGGGGTCTAAGGATCGCGACAGTACCTGCGCATGCTCTGAAACTGCACCAAGGAAGAACACCAAGATTGGCCAAGATCTTAGATATTGGACGAGCTTATTTTACTCTAATGCTTTAATGGAGAAACAGTCAGTACGGGCACGTTATTGGAGAATTGCAGGGTAGTGGGAACAGACTTGGGGGCCATTTTGATCCTCCGGGATGCATTCACAGTTGGAATAGCCACTGTCAAAATCTGCCTTAAGGACAATCCGGCGTGGCATCCAAATAGCCTCCTGAACCGTGCTTAGAGCGCCATTTGGGGGTGGCACCCTGAGGCTATGCCGCAGGAATGACAATTGAAACAGTCTGCGCCCATTTTGGTCCGGATTTAGGCAATTTTCCTCATGTTTCATATCCTCTCAGGGTATATTCTCGACGCATGTGGGGAATTTGCGTGCGCTGAGGACTATGCATCGTTTAGCGCCGTCGTAGACTGTATGGACTATGGACTGGAGAGATGTCGCGATGAAATTCAGCGTGGTGATGATGGTGATGGCGGTGATGGTGGAAACCGTGTCTACCGCTTTATTCTGCCGTGTCTATTTTAGTGCTGCCAGCAATACAGACTGCTCCAGCGTCATCCACCATTATTCTTCTGCTTTCTATTCTGTACTCCGCCGGCCAGTTCTCAATTCTCAGCACAAATAAATGCCCCTGTCTGTATTCCATATACTCAAAACCTACACTTGCCCATTCTCAGTATGTCCTGATTCAGGAACCAGGTGGCATCGGATCCTTCGGGCTACCAAGCCACGCCGCAAGATACGGCTTCGTGAATGGTGATTAATCCGCGAAGGCCGCATTTTCATGGCCGCAGATGGCAGATCCTCCTGTGCATGTACGTACAATAGGCGGGAATTCATTTTACCTTTCTGTTTAAAATAGATATCTCAACGCAAGACCTCGTCTAGCCGCGGATTATTGATTCCCCCGCTTCCTAGAGAATCCCACTTCGACTAACATCCAAGGACCTGCATGTCACATTATTTTGATGCTGGGTATGAAGCAAGTAGCTTAGAGGAATCAGGCAGCTAATTATCATGATTATCCTTGTCTGAGGCTGTACAGATAAGATTTTTAAATTGCTCGTCCGCTCAGCCGTACTTAAGCCACATAGTTAAGTGTGGCAAACCGTCATTTTTGCCCTTCGCTCACTATTGCTCTAAGGGTGATGCTTGGGTGAGCATTAGTTGAGTGCAGGTGATTGGGGTGATCAGTGGGTGAGCATGGCCTTGCGAAACCTGTCACGGGCTCGGAATAGTAGATAATAACGAACTGAATTCCTATCTAGACTATTGTAGCCATCGACGAGAATATCGAATCTGGAGAAGAAAAGAGAAGAGGAAATCTATCTAGGTAATGAAGGGGTTTTATAGAGGTTGTTGCCGACATGGTTGAGTAGCAGCATTTGTGATGTATCATTCATTGCTGCAGTGTTGAGCCGTCATATATGAGCCGTCATATATGAACCGTCATATATGAGTCGTCACAGTAACACCATTGTGCTAGAAGCGGCCATATGCTGCAAGCGGCCACGAATCCATAGAATGGATAAAAGCCCCTCATTCCATAGATAGATTCCCCTTCTTACTTCCTTCCTCTCCAGATTCGATATTCTCGTAAAACACTAGTTTAAATAGGAATATCAATTCATTATTCTCCACTAGCCCAAGTTCATGACGCAAGCGACTTAGGGAGCTGGAGATTTTGAGTGGATAAATCATAATATGACCCACATAGTATCCTGTATCCCACGTAGTATTCCATATCTCATGTAGTATCTCCTAATCTCTCTTAATCCTAAGGGTGGGGAGGGTCATCCACATGGGTGACCCTAAGGACCCTCACATGCTGAAGAGCCGCAGGAGGCCAATACTTAGCAGTCAAAATCACTTAATTTGGCCATCCAATAACTAGTATATTTGGTATTATTCAAAGGGTAAAAGTAAGGATTTAGTGGCAAGAGAGGTGAATGGGCCATAAATCACTGAAGCTGACCTGTAACTTCAAAGATATCCTTCCAAAAAATATTCCAATAGCCGCTCGTGAATACATCTGTTAAATATATATATTTTCATCGGCGCTATGTGCATGGTTTTCAACAGCTTTCATAGTTCACCCTTTTCGGCAGAATCACTCAGGAAGCTATTTGTTTACTTTGCATTATTTATACCTTCACGTGGCTCTTCAAGATAAATACCTTTGAATGAAGTAATGTCCTCTTCTCTTTTTCCTAGTTTAGATGTTCATCGAGTACATTCCTTCTACAGGAACTAGCTATCATAATACTATATCCAAGGACTAATGTATATTGACTATGTAATGGTAACTTACATATTATCACTTATAATTAATATAATCTTAAAAATTTTGATCAGAAGTAATATAAATCAGAGAGATTTTGTAGGAAGCTATTATGTGAATTGATTCTAGGGCTCATACAATACCTATCATCCGAAGTAGCAGAACAGGAGTAACGTGTTACGGTGTAAATAACAGGTCTGTATTAAGATTAATCATCATTTTTATGCATCCAAATCGGGTAAAGCGTGGGAATTTTTATGAAAATGAGGGTCGACGAGGGTCCTTGAGGGTCACCCACACGAGGTCTGGCGAGGGTCGAGGGTCGGGTGAGGGTCGCGAGTTTTATACCCGCCCCTCGCGAGGGTCGGGTGGAGGGTCCAAAGGTTGGACCCTCATGAGGGTCTGGGCGAGGTCTAATAGCGGTGGACATCGTGCGATCCGGAGATGAAACACAAATACTTTATTTAGAAGCTAGAATCTGCGATAATCAAATGGACATTGTTGACAGGTAGAATGAGAGAGAGCATGTGCGAATTGCTTATATACAAGTTCGACGAGCCCTGTCTCAATGATCCAAAGACCGCGGGTTCTCTCGTACGCAGTGAAGTCGGCGAGGTGAGTTAGAGTTCATCATGGGACATGTCATTAGAAGGCGCAAACATTTCATGTGATGTGGAGTATGTCAACGGAAACGCCTTTCAGAGAGAAATCCGACCCTAAACTGCGTTTGTCGGGATTTATTGATAACTAACAGAATCTATAGCATGCGACGTAAGGCCGCGACTTCCCGGCCACTTCACTACGAGATAAGTTATACGCAGTGGTCTCTTCCCGAACCACTACATCACCCAGTGTCGGAATCAAACTTATTGGTCAACAAAGCCGAAGTGACCACAGAAGTGATTTTACGCATAATCTACACACCCCTAGAGTGATAGACCAACAGAGGACGAGATCAGTTACCCTCGGCATTTGAAATGGCCTTGGCAACCTCACCAACTCACTCATATGTGCATATTGTCCGACACTGCATCATTGGAGAAATGATGGGAACTGCAGAGGATCTAAATAACATGCTCACCGCCAGTGTATCCCATATTCCCCTTCACCGAGCGCGAATTGCCCGCAAGTCGTGCAACGCGAGACCAGACCTGGCCCGGCCTGGGCATGCTTTGTTCAGACCCAGTGGCCCATACAGGACATTTTGGTAGGTGGAGAATGGTTGATTGGTTGGTGGCTTATCGGCTAAGCTAACTATATACAGCGGATGCAATAAGTGTCCGCACCCCCCTCTTCTGCCAATATTGACCGCTTATATATTGCCGCTAATATACATCTAATATACATACTACTCTATACATACTACTAGTCTACTACAGAGTACGAGGCTCACCATTGGTCGTGCGACAACAAATCAACCGCTAACAATCATATTGCAATAAAAGTTAGTACATACGACCACAGGGTGTGGAAAACAGGGCTTCCCGTCCGCTCAGCCGTACTTAAGCCACACGCCGGCCGGTTAGTAGTTGGGTGGGTGACCACCAGCGAATCCCGGCTGTTGTATGTTTTTTTGGTATATTTTTTATGCTCATGTGAGCAAGCACTTCCAAGCAATTGTTTTTGCCATTTTCTCGTTGCCGCTAAGAGTGATTGATTGCCAGGTGGCATTCTATCACTTGACAGTCACCCTTTTAAGTTTTTTTTGCCTCGTGTCTCGAAAAACAGATCGAATGTTTAAATTAATTTAGGGAATATATATATATATATATATATATATATAGCCGCAAACTTGCCGAGTCTCGAGGATTTACCGCAGGCTATCAACGTGAGACAGTAGAGCAAGACAATGAAACAGGAACCCTTTCCGATCATGGGATGACCGCTTCGAGAGCAGTGTGTAGCAGCTGAGGCGAAATAGTGGTATGTCACCATTTGACCCAGAGGAGAGAAATGCTGTTTCTTCAATTTACAGTCGATGCTCTCTTTCAGACCCGAGAATTGACCTACAGTCAAGCAAGTTCTCGGGTCTGAATGGATGTTAAAATGGGCTCTACCTCATTATTAGTCCAATCGATATACAGGTAGACAATGAAATTCTGCTCAGTTAGATGGGTGCGCCATGTACTTTACCCTGTCCAGGATCGCTTCGATGCGAAGACCGGATGTGTAAATCTAGAGTATAGATGATAGTGGGCAATGGAACTATCGGCTCTCCGCTTAATACATTAGCACAAAGGCTGGCTGGGGTTAACTTGACGTCCTCGTTGAGTAGAATACTGCTTTTTTTTTTTTTTTTTTCAAAACACCAGTTGATGGTGGTTCGGCTGCCTCACTAACCTTGCTAAAATAGAATGTTAATATACTGTCCACAGATACTGGTACTTCATCCTGAACAAATCTTTTTAACCCTTTGCCCCAGTCTTGCTGTCATAGATTAGGTCAGGATAGGCAAGCGCTAATGATAGCGAGGATTCTATGAAACAATATGAAGTCTATCAAGATTATTCCTCAGATTCCTCAGCATGATAAGAATTCTAGAGTGCTACTGAGAGAAGACGATGATGGAAAGCAATGGGTATCATTGTGTAAAACTTTCTTGTAAGATGAATGGTGGGATCATCAAAAGGACGTTGAATCAGGAGAGAGAGATGAGACGAGTGGAGATCACCAATCACTGGAGTGCCTGGAGTATATTATCTACAAAAAGCATGAATAGGGCTTTGTCAAAAAACATTATAATGCAGGCCATGGCTTTTCATCGAGTCCTTCGATTTTCCGGCAACTCATTGACAGGAATATTTTCCAGCTCCGCCAGATAACCTTGACCGTCCAACTCTCTCGGTTTGCCTGAAGACAGAACAGGGCCCGATTGTATCGCTGGTGCTTCTTTGATGGGCAATTCCTCTTGAGAGAGTTGCTTCTGTGATGAACGACGCATGAAATACCAAAGCAAGGCAAGAATGACTGCTAACCCAGCAACACCACCAACTACGCCACCTGCGATAGCGCCCGAATTTGAAGTAGAAGGGCAAGTTGGCTTATCGGCATCTAGTTATATCAGAAGTGGCCTCATACCAAGTAAACAGGATATGAATCTTACCAGTAATAACTCTCGGCTGCCACAACAAATTAGAATTGTCAGGAACATAGGAATCCTCACACCCAACTCCATTCCCATCGCCAGCAAGATACCCATCTGTCCCCGGCAAACAACAGAAATACCCACTGTCCTTGGTGTTTCGGAAAAGAGCCCAGCTTTCGTTGGCACAGTGTGGTGAGTTTTTGATTTCCTGTGTACAGCTATCGGTCCCCGGACAACATGCGCCTGAACTTTCAACACTGGGCTTGGGACAGCATCGGCGGAACCCGTCCACTGTTGTATTATTGCCTGATTCATTTTCAAGGCAGAAGCCTTTTCTGCGTAGTGCGAACCCGTAGGGTGGACCAAGGCCAGCCATGACGCTGAAGGAAAATAATCAAAAGTGAATTAAGTGGAGTAGAAGACATGCACCATGTATATTAACTAGCAGGGGGGAACATAGGACAGAAAGAGTAATGATGAAAGTTTGGAAACTTCCGGATTTTAAAGGCCAGTAGAAGCGAGAAAAGCAAAGAAGGGATCCTGGTGAAGTTGAGGAGAGTCATTTACTAATAATGGACTTTGTGTTCGGGCTTACATCGGCAAATATCACTCACTTCCATGTCGATCTGTTGCACTTGATATAGAACACGAGAAAAGTCAACAGCTTAGTGCACAACTTGAGCTAGTTGGGGGGCTGGTCTGCGCACCTGGTTGGCAAGCCGCCTTTGCATTGTATACGAGGTCGACCTCAGTATTTTTGCTTTGCGGGCCCACAGCAAGCTTTGAATGCCAAAGAAGGCTACCATACGAGTAAGCAAGATATCCTAACGTTATTTCTGCCTACAGTCTGGTCACGCTGGTTTGTATGTCGCGAAGACTGTGACGGCTCAGCGCCTCAACGTCGCCTCAGTGGCTGATATCGACAAACGCCACCATGCAAGCAAACAAAGAAAGCACTTGGCGCGGTCACAGATTATAGATAAAAACCCCTTTTCTTCCTGTAGATGGAGTCCTTTTCTTCTTTTCTCTCCAGATTCGATATTATTGTCGATGGTTACACTGCGGTTTCCGAGCAGCAAGTGTGTGGGTGTTCTGATTGGGTATCAGCTTGCTGGGCGGCTCCTTCGCTCAGATAGGCAGGTTCTTGGGGTTAAGCTTGTGGTTGGTCCCTCCAGTCAACCGGGTGGGGTGCCGAGAATTGGATAATTAGTAGGGTTTACATGGGTATAACTACTGTCGCTAGGCGAGGGCGGTCTGACACACGGCCCGCCGGGTACTAATAAGCGGGCCGGCGCCGTGAAGCAGTTATCCACCGTGCAAATTTGGTCTCAATTAGCATCGGAAATTTTTATTATCATCTGTGTCATGGCCTCAAAATAGTAGATATTAGCGATACTTCTATTACTGCTGTGCAGGCCGAAAGGCAGCAGCTTACCCATGGGGCCACCGGTCAGCGTCAGAGATCCTCAGCACTAAGGCAGGGGAGCTGCCACCTTCTCAGCTTGGCTAGAAAAGTCCCAGTTCTATACAGGCATCTGCCAGGGTCATTAGTATATCAAATTGATCATGCAGGGACCTCCAGGCTTACCACTAGTTCCCGCCACGGCTCTCTATTCTCCCCTTTTCCTTCTTTTAATTCTCTTTCAGCCCCAAACTCAATTTGCTGTCTGACAGCCTTGGAAACCCAAGCAGCTCTCGCGCAGGGGCTACCTATTGTCAAGAGCCGTAGCCCAGCTACTTATAACTAGATGTAGCGTACAAAAGAATTCGTTGAAGAAGAAATGTGTACGGAGCGGCGGCCATCTGAGAAGATTGATAGAGATTGATCGAATAAATGGTTGGCCCGAGTAGCGAGGCGAGGAGATTCTTATAGTCGACGTGTGCACATTTATTGTAGATTAAGCACTCAATCAGCTGTGTATGCGCATGTACGTTCGTTAGGCAATATGCATCTTTCGTCAAGTTAGTCCTCTCCATATAGACCTCGTTAGTCCGGAATAATCGACTCCCGATTTCCCTTTTGGGCTACGATCCAAGAGACCCTGCTTCAATATCTATCTGTGCCTGGCACTGGTCTTATTGCAGCTCTTCGAGCTCTATCCAAAACGGCATCTTTAATTGAGGGAAACAAAACATTAACCAGACAGCATCAGAGCGAGAGGTTTCAGCAGAAATGTCATCTTCTCATACACCGAAAAGACAATCCCGCCACTCAGTAATAGCCTACCCAGTCGCATCGAACTGCCCTTCCACAATCCCCGAACTCCATAGTCATGCACCACGCCCTGGACGGCCTTGGCAAGCCCTGCTCCCTGGACCCCTTGCGCCCGCGTCTTGATCGTGTCAAAAGGCTGTGTCGCATACACGGTGACAAATCCTGCCAGGGCTCCCATGCCAAAGGTAGTGAAAACAGTCGGTGGAATGTCTTGTGCTCTGGCCACTTCTTTGAGGATATTGTACGTTCCCATTCTGACGGCAGATGTGGCTGACTGCTTCAGTGTGGTGGACACCAGGCCCCGGTACAGCTCGCGCAAACCGTGAGTTCGAACTAACACCTGTGTCGCGTGCAGACTCGACCGGAACTGCTTTGCATTTTTGGCATCGTCGATTCTTCATACCGTCCGGTCAGCGGACGGCTTCCATAGCCTGTAGGAAATATAGGGATCACAAACAATGCTGTCTTTATTCTTTCAGTCGGCGTTACAGCTAGCACGCTTTCTGTGGCCCCTGCGACAACACCGGCCAGAATGCCCCGTGCTGGCGAGAGAGATCCACGCTCATCAGATAAGAGGTTTCTGATGGTGTCATAAGAGGCGAATCGTACTGCCGCCTTGGCAGTTGTGCCCTGGAGAGTAATCAGACCTTCCCAATAAGTCAAGCAACATCGTCAGCTACGCACAATAATCAGCGTGGAGCATCCTGTATATAAAGCACCGACACCTTCCTGTTGCGCAACCGTGAAGATGAGTCGTAGTGGGTTGGAAGTGGTAGCCGTGCCAGTCGTCAAGAGCTGCACGCGGGTCTTGGCATATTCAAATGGATACTATGGCCATGGTCATGATTAGTTCTGAATCAGCCATGCTGCGATGATCGACTGGACATGCCGTGACAGCAGCTTCCACGCCCCCGGCCACTCCCCCGGCAATCAGAGAGACCCACTGCGGAGTGTATTGCTGAACAAGGGTTAACTTCCTAGTCGCTGGGAGGGGAGGGGTGACTGACTTTCTGTGGCTTTTTTGCGACAAGGGTAGTCATCGTAGCAAAACTGGTAGTGATTGAGTGGTCCAATCCATGGCCCGTCTTTGTTCGCAACCCCGACTTATAGCGGGCCATGTGGGGTTGGCCGACGGAGGGTACTTGCCGCGGATCGAATCCTTCCGTGTGAACGGGGTAAAGTTGACATATTTTCCTCTCCACGCCCTTTCCCCGGAGCATCATACCCCATCTTTAAGCCATGGAAGACAGATTCCCGTCCCGTGCTCGGAGAGCTGCCAAAGCTTGTAGCTTTTGTCGGCGAAGAAAGGTGAGTGAGGTCCGCTCCCCGCTGTACTGCCATACCACTCATCCTCTCGAATAGTTGCGCTGCGACGAAAAGCCAAAATGCTCCAACTGTGAGGGATATGGCAAGGAATGTGTATACATGGCCGACCCTCCACGACCCCGGTATTCCCTATTTCATACATCGTTTCAAAAAGCAAATGAATTGACCCTCCTAGGCCATCCAAAGCCCGGATTGCTCACTTGGTCGCAGAAAATGAGCAACTTCGGGAGAGACTCAGACAGGGAAGTGCTAAACCTGTGCAAGAAGGCACGGGGCAAGAACTGCAGGGGAACCCCGATGGAGATCTCCATCAGCTGTCCGAACCCGGAAAGACGGGTCATTCTCAGTCCGTAGTTTCCGGCATTTTTATCTCCGCCAACGGAGACTCCAGCTACCATGGACTCACCAGTACCCTGTTTGACGATGCCCGTATGGGCCGCCATGACTCAGCCGAACTTGCTGATCCTGCTATTCCTGTGGAGCCCATTCGGAAACAGCTGATGGGAGAGGCTGCTTTTCAACGTAAGTAAAGATTCCCCCTTCCCAAACTTGCATGCACCTATCTATGGAAGACAATCTCATGATAAGATAGGACAGCTAGAAACGTTGAACTTTCAGCAAGGGAAGTTGGACTTTGACGGCGTAGACCCTGAGCTGGGAATGCACCTGTTGTCCCTGCATTGGAACCGTCAACACCACTCCTTCTTGATAACCTATCGCCCTGCTTTCATGCGTGATATGGCAACCAACGGGCCTTACTTTTCAAAGCTCCTTCTGAACGCGATATACTTTGGGGCATCCAAGTTCAGCAATCGGTCCGAAGTGCGTAGAGACCCTGACGACGCCCGCACCGCTGGGTGGACCTTTCGCATGAGGGTCAAGGAGCTGCTGGGGAGTGCCTTGGATCGTAGTGAGGTCACCACCATCCAGGCGCTTCTGGTCATGACGAGCTCTCTGTTCGCTCTGGGGGATGAACGTAGCGCGGCCTGGCTATATGCCGGCACGGCCTTTCGAATGATCATTGACCTGGGCATGCATGTGGATGCTACGATGCTCCCTAGTATGCGCCGTCTCTCGCGAGAGGATCTTGAGATCCGACGGCGTGTATTTTGGGGGGCTTTTGTGGTGGACAAGATCCAGTCCTTATATCAAGGACGACCAGCTAGTCTCCAGCACTTCGATACCAAAGTTTTGTTGTCTTTCCTGGACCATTATGAAGAGCTGGAGCCCTGGCAGCCTTTTGCATATTCAGACGTGCTGTCATACCCGGGATCACCCGCCTACAGTGTGTCGACATTTATGCAGCTCAGTAAACTGTCGCTGGTTTTAAATGAGATCTTAAACAAGGTTTACTCGGAACGAAGCTCAAACCGGTCGCCTCACAATCTCACCGCCACACTCAATAGACTCGATGTGCAGTTGAAAACCTGGTATGAAGCCCTTCCAGACCACTTGCGATACACCAACAGTACCACGGGGGTAGTTCCGCCACCACACGTTCTCTCGCTACTAGCTTTGTACAATGTTTTGGTTATTCTGCTTCACCGGCCGTTTGTGTCCGAAGGACATCTTCACACTGCCGACCCATCGGTGGCCCTAAGCTCCTTCACCACCTGCACGGCGGCCGCTTCCAGCATCATTCAATTGCTCCAAGCCTACGACCACACCTTCTCCATTCGACGAGCGCCGTACCTGATCTCATACGCCACATATGTAGCGGCGACAATATTCGTGCGAGTTGCGGCCCAACGGGAGGGCGTCAGTCGGGCCCACACCAACCTCCAGAGCTGCCTCGACATATTTAAGAAGAACCAAGAGACCAACTGGGCCGTGCGACGAGCCCAAAACGTAATTCTACATTTAATGGACCGGATGGGTGTTCACTTAAATGGCCGCACCGCTATCGTCGATGACCGTCCTGGCAGTATGGAAGATCGATCAAATAACCTGACGATCTCAGCTGGAAGACCATTAGTATCGGCGCCTGCGGTCAGCCACGAGTCCCCACCAGAGATAGAACCGTCCGAGCTGGATATTGACATGATCATTCAAAGCTTCATGCGAACGCAGCCTAGACCCGCAGAAGGGCCTCTGTGCGAACATCTGGAGTTCTCATTTGGATCTACTGTGACTGATTCAACCAATCAGAGTTCTTTGGCTCCAGCAGTCATGCCGTATGAGGAGACGTACTCTTATCCACAATTAGATGATATGTTGTTTGGTTTCAACGGATCTCCACAGGATAATGCATTCAGTGATGATTAACCTGCATTCCGCTTTTGTATGAGTGATCTTGACCTGTACACTACATTATACCATCGTTATCCTTTTCTCTGTTCCAAGCGATGAACGTCAATCGGAACTCCCCGTATCAAACGAACTCCAGCCTATATTAACAGCTGCATGCATCCTACATAAGTTGTTCCAGTGTATCATGCTTTGGCCCACACAAACCCAGGAATCCCCCCACGTCTAAGCTCTATAAAACACACTACCCTCGAACAGCCGCCGAGCCGTCCGAAACACCGCCACTCGATCAACATCAATATCGCCCTTCCAGTCCATCCCCAGGATTGTCTCCGCATGGATGACCCCAGCCGGATGGCGAATACCGACCGGCACAGCGCCAGCAATCTGGTAACCTCCGATCGACATTCCGTGCTTTGACAGGTTATCCCCACCTTCCTTCGCATGGGCCAAGTCCCACGCAATGGTGCCATGAATGACCGTTGCCGCACCAAGACATACTGCCCCCGTCAACTGTAGACTTGCATGGGGTTTGCCCATAGTAAATGCCCTCACCTCGATATCGACACCGTCCGCATCTCCCCTTGCCCGAGACAAAAGGGCAACTTTTGGGGTACTGCGCACCAGGCCCGCAGCCTGCACATCTGCAGCAAGACCAAACCGCACAGCCCCATGCCTCCGAATATCCTCAATCAGTGCCAGAAGCTCCGGATCTGCAGAATCCGCCAGTCTAGAGTCTACAGGCAAAGACGCTACATCAATTAAAACAAACGGATTCGCAGCATCGACAAGACTAACTCGCACGGCGAATGGGCCAAACCCCCGGGATTGCACCGTCAATGTCTCCTGACGCAATCCGCTCGGAAACATGCGTCCTGTCATACTACCGCCTGGGTTGAGGAACGCAATTCTGACAGGACTAGCCGTGCCCTCGACCCCTGGAATCGCATACTTGCCGCCCTCTTGGAACGAGCCGTCAGCCGCGACCTGGACCGTTTCCACAAGAGCTTGACCGGTGTTGGTATTGTAAATCCTGATATCAATCTGGAAAAATCAGCTTCTTCCCGATCCCGAAGGTCAATAAGTCTGAACAAACCTCCTTCTTCCCATCAGGGGCACAGACAAGACCCTCATCGAGCGCAAATGGCCCAACCCCCGAGGCAATGTTGCCACAATTCCCCGTCAAATCGACCCGTGGCTGATCGGGCGCCACCTGCACAAAGGTATACTCGACATCGACGCCGGGACGACTCGACCGTTCCACAACGGCCACCTTGGACGTTGTCGAAGACGCACCGCCTACTCCGTCAATCTGCCGAGAGCTTTCCTTAGTGGACCCCATCGCGGACAGCAGGATTGGTTCCCAGTGTGCCGCTGATGCGGGGAGATGGTGACGATGGAAAAAGAGCCCTTTAGATGTTCCGGCGCGCATCCATACTGCTGGGAGGGATTTCCGTACTGGTACCTCGGGCGTGTATTTGAGTATCTGTAAGATGGGTATAGATTCAGCCCGGGAAATGGAGTATGTCTGTGTCATGATTGCCTGGAGGAGATAAGGAGTCTCGCATGGATATTCAAACACTGGTGGCCAGCAGCTAGGTGAATCAGGGATTGGCCATTGGCTTGTTTACGTGCCGAGTCGTGCTGTCATCCTGTCATCCTTTTTATATATAATTTATCATTTGGCCTAGTAGCTACTGTAGAATTATGGGTAGTTTAGTGCCATGCGATGGAAGACATTGTAGCCACTCACCGATTCCTTCCCTTAGGTCCTGTTCCGCGGCATGTTGCGTTCCGTCCGTCCATCCGAACACCAATCCACCCACTCTACTCACTTCACTGCCCACTGGAATGGCTATGGGGTTAATCAACTTCCGTGGAACGTATCGTTCCACCGATGTCCGGGATTGGCAAGGGGACGAAGAAGTCATGAAGTGGGCTGCATCATTCAACAGACCTGCTGTGGTTTTATTGGGTAGGCGCTTAGGGAATACATGATCTCATGGCCCTGCATAGCTAAGTATTTATTAGCTACGATGTTGAAGTATCCGCCGCGCGGGTGTCTCCTCGGATGAAATCGCAATTCTGGACCGAGTGACGATACTATACTGGACCTGACACTACGTCGAATTGGTGGTACTACAGGAGTGGTATTTCCCGTTTTGTGGACCTCTGGTCTATTCTTTTTCAAGTTATAGCAAGGGTTGTTTGTATAATAGTGGTCTTCAATTTATGCGTCCTAAAAGGTGGCATTCGACATATTTGTATTTCGGGCAGATTATGTTCGTGTAGGAACTTCATTTCTGAACCAAATATAATGGAAGTCTACCTGGTTATCCAATGTAAATAACATTATTTGCACGGATATGGCACTATAAACGCAATTTGGAAGACAATAAAAAGAAATTCAAGCACGTTCCTTCTGCTCGACAGTCACCTTCTCCTCCGCCCTTTGCACATCCACGTTTGTCACGTCCCCCTGCGGAAGCTTTCTCGCCATTGCCACAATATGCCGCGGAGAAGGGGCGTCGCGGAACACGTGGTTCAAGGCCTCGAGGTTGCGACCCATTGTCTCGGGGTAGAACAAATACACGGTTACAGGGATGCACGCCGAAACGACGGCATAGACAATGTAGTATCTCCATCCAATTGTGTCGAGCGCAACTGGCGTGATCATCACCACGATAAAATTCCAAAGCCACTTGTTTGCAGTCGATGCAGACGACATGGCGACACGCAAACGCATGGGTGCGACTTCGGTGCAGTAGAGAAAGTTTGCACCGGAGAAGCCAATGGGATAGAACATGTTGAAGAGCCAAATGAAGACGACGGAGACGATTGATAGTCTCTTGCTGGCGTCGCCGAAGCTGGTTGTGATGGCCAACACCACCATACAGAGACACATGCCGGCCCCGCTGAACATGAAGACCTTGCGCCGGCCGAGGCGGTCAATCGCGAAGAAAGGAATGAAGTTGCAGACGAATTTCCATGTCAATGCGCTGGCGCCTAAAATCCGGGACAGCTCTGCGTCCAGATTGAGGTTCTCCTCGAAGATGGTCGAAATGTAGGTGGAGATCAGGTTGCCCCCACACATCTGCTGGAAGAATTGAATGACGAGGCAGAGGGCAAACCGGTACAGGAGACGTTCCTCATCATCCCCCAGAAACAGCTCTCGCAATGTGAGGCTCTTGGACCGCGCCGTGAGCTCCAGCGATGACTCTATGCTGGCAATTTCCGTCTGCACCACTTCGTCGGCGACTGGGAGACCTCTGTACGCTGCCAGGCTCCGCATTGCTTCGTCCGTCCTGGATACAAAGACCAGCCACCGTGGTGATTCGGGAAGCAAAAACACCGATCCGAGAATGGTCAGGGGGAAAAAGAAAGATAATGCCAATGGGACACGCCACTGCATCTCACCGGTCGTCTTGCTGAAGCCGTAATCAATCCAATTGGTGAGCACGAAGCCCAGCACCATGCAGATTCCATCGACCACCACGTGTTGTCCACGATTCTTTGCGGAACTGCACTCGGCTTGCCACACCGGAACAGTCGCACTTAGTTGCCCGACTCCGATGCCAATGAGGACTCGACCTAGGGTAAACTGAATAATTCCGTAGGAAGATGTCTGCAACAGCTCTCCAATGATAGTAATGATAGTCGCCATGAAGATGGTCTTGCGCCGACCAAGAAGGTCACCAAAGTAGACACATGAGAGCGCTCCCACGAGGGCTCCCAGTTGAAGAGACGCAATGACTGCACCTTTCCTTGTCGAGTTTCTCTCCTTGATAGCACCCTCGGTGTTGACGGTGTCAATCTCCGGAAACGTGCTGACCCTGGTGAGTTGGTCAGCCTCATCCATATATCGAATGTTTATTTGTTGGGAGTGGCTAACCATGAATGCAAAGTGGCAAGCGGTGCTACACCAGCTTGATTGTATCCGTAGGTGATGAATGCGGGTGCTACTGTGAGAAGCACCTGCGCGAGACGAAGCGACTTTCCACGAAGCATGGTGATTCCAGGGAAGGTTACAGGCAAACTACGATGTCGATCTGATTGACCCCAGGGACTATTGCTGTTTATACCTTTGCCAACTCAGCCTAAAAATCTGGGGACCCCGCATTATGCCTTGACCATAATTCAAGGCTGGAGAATATGGACTTGGGCTAAGGAATTCTAGCGCAACAGTTGCGGACAATTCCAGTCCTCCTACCCCAGATTCTATCCATTTGCTGGGGATCAAGGAATCGTGTTTTGGACGTGTGGGGCTTTTGACCTTCCGTGGAATGGAAGATCCCGCGGCCCCAAATGCATAAAATCTCTCCCGGCTTGGATGATGATTTCCATCGTATCTTGGGAGATGATGATTCCAACTCCTTCGCGAGTGCCTTCCACCCTCCCGTCATCTTATCATATCTCCCTAAAATGAGACAATGCGATATTTTAATAGGTCTTTGCTTTGTATATCGAGTATACCTCGCCCTCACCCGCGGGTAATCTGCGGTGATTAAACAAGACACACAGTAGAATCCCATGGCCTACATAATCCATGCAGATTTAGTTGCAATTTTGAATAATTCATTTACAGTCACATCATAACAAATTCACTATAGATAGAATCTTTCTGTTTTTATAATTAACCAGATGAAAAAACTTTGTTTTTAGATCAAGACTAGCTACACAACTATTCTTATATAACCTCATATCCCTCAAGAAGTCTTGAACGTAACGGCTCAGCCCAGTGCCTTCATCAGCAAACATCATCAACACGGCAAACAATACCATGGAAGCAATCAAGACAAACAAGCTGCTTAACGAGACCACACACAACCATATTGGACTTCTTCATGTAAATAGACTTGCCTCTATTTCCCTTTTCTTCTCCAGATTCGATATTCTCGTCGATGGCTACTAGTTGGTTTAGATAGGAATATCGATTCTTTAATATCTTCTAGCTATTGAGCCCGTGACATTTCCGAACTCTCCCTGGCATGCGCTGTTGTGTGTCAGGAGTGGAAGAGTAGACTCGTCATCTTCATTTTCATGGCCCCTCTCGGACATAGGTGCAATACTCCTTTGCTGCTTCCCCTGGCTTTTCCCACTTGGGACTTGACCAATTTGCTATGTCTGGATAGAATCTCCCTTGTCGCCTTTCTCGTTATCATTAATCGGATCAAATTCTCTTGCCTGGATATCCTTTTCCTTCCGTCTTTTTCTCAATGCAGTTAGTTCACGGGCTCCATATTGTATATATAGCCCTTGTTGGTTGATGGTTTTCTCAATAAGAGAAAGTTTCCTATTGGAAGATCTCTGCAGCTATAAATACCTTAAATATAGCTGGATAATAGATTGCTTTTTGTTTGAGATCAGCACATACGACCATAGGGTGTGGAGAACAGGGCTTCCCGTCCGCTCAGCCGTACTTAAGCCACACGCCGGCCGGTTAGTAGTTGGGTGGGTGACCACCAGCGAATCCCGGCTGTTGTATGTTTTTTATGTTATTTTTTATGCCTTGCTTATTCGCACAGCGAGTGAGGCATACACAGCTAGGACCTAGCGTTCTTGTTCCATCGTACTAGATCTTCTCATGGAAATTCCTGGCGCGCAACGAACATAGACACGGAGATGATGTGATTTTACAAGATTTTTGCCTTTATTTCTAAGGTTCTAGTTCAGTGCGCAATCGAGGTGACATTCGTGATGTGTGAAACATTTTTTCCTGAATCTATCGTGAAATTGAAGATTTAAGGTGCGGAAGAATGCAGGACCTGGCTTATTTGGCTGCGGTAATCTCACCAGAACTTGAGTCGGCTGAATGACAACTTCAATACGGCTTTTTTTTTTTTTCTCATTCGGACGCCCCATGGAAAAAGGTGAGAGGTATCTTTGACCAAAATCCCACATTAATACCAAATCGGGCTGAAAACAGAGATCAAACACTTGCGATTATCGTTTAGAGAGTATTTACTACCTTCCGTTTACATCGATTTTCCGAATCCGCTTTGGTATATCAACTTACCGAAGATGGCCGAAGATTATTCGGATATCGAGACAAAGTAGGATCACGCTCTAGCCGGAGCGGTGCGTAACCCCAACCCCGGCGCTCAAGACTCTCTCATCTTACTACAACAAAGGGCTACCGTGCTAAGATAAACTATATTATAACAACCAGAGGGTTTCAAACAATATTCACCAATAGTGGTGGACCAGATGGCCTGGTTGAAACCATGGAATCACTGTTAAATAAGGTTATTGAAACAGTAATGCAACATTCAGGAATATAAGGATTCAGAGAACCAACCTTTCATGATGCAATCATTAGTTCATGGATTACATGCAATATTTTTCTATCTTTTCTTCAAACAGAAATGGGGCAAATGATCAGAAGTTTGCTACATGCAAGATCAGCTCTTGCTATCTATGAAGCACCATGATCCATAATAATAGTCAAGCACTACGATTCGCGGCTGATGGTACATTCAAAATCTCAGTCTTCTCGGATCTACACTATGGTGAATGTTAGCATAAACAGACCACATCCATATACACAATAAAAAGGCCTTCTAACAACGGAATTTATAGCTCAAGCTTCAGTCGGCCCAGAAAATGATGCTCGGACCGGCAATGTCATGAACACCATTCTCTCTATTGAAAAACCACAGCTTGTTGTGTTGAATGGAGACCTAGTAACCGGCGACGCGACCAGTCGGTCTAATTCAAGCGCATATGTCGACCGTGTTTTGACCCCACTCGTCGAGAATAATGTCTCATGGGCTTCCACATACGGGAATCACGATAGTGCTACGAACTTATGCGCAGATGATGTCTTTAGAAGGGAAAGATTTCACCAGAACTGTTTCACGCAGAGTATGGTTTCTGATCCTGCAGCTGGGCTCACAAACTACTTCCTCCCTGTTTTCCCTCACAACTCGACAGCAGCAGAAGTACCGGAAGTAATCTTGTGGTTCTTCGATACTAGGGGTGGAAGCGTGTGTTCCGAAAGTGAGGATGAATCTGACCGTATGCCAGATTGGGTCCATCAATCAGTAAGTCAGTCCTCTGCTACCTATGCAATTTGCAGAGTTGACTACTTCCGGGTCTTGGTCATGGCTTATTAACTATCGAAGGTGACTAAGTGGTTTATAAAATCTCACTCACAGTTGATGGCGGAATACGGGAAGGCAGTACCATCACTTGCCTTTTTCCACATTCCCACATATGCGCTACGAGCTTTCCAGGAGACTGGTATAAGCAACTACACCGAACCGGGGATTAACGACGAAATACCAGTCAAGCAGCAAGGATATTTCTGGGATGATGATGATTATATGGGGCAAGATGCTCCCTTCATGGATGCCTTACTGCGTACAGAAGAAATGGTTGCTACATTCAGCGGTCATGACCATGGGAATGATTGGTAAAAGAAAAAAACCTACCCTTTTTTCCCAGTTTTGCTTTATGAGCAGATCCTATCAATTGAAATCGTGAATAACCGTTAACAATCGTCGTTTTAGGTGTTTCAATTGGAATGGGAAACTACCCAATATGGACCTGGAAGGGAACGGACTGAAAATGTGTTACGGCCGACGAACAGGGTATGGGGGATATGGAGATTGGGCTCGCGGTGGACGTCAGATAGTATTACGGCAAAACGTCAGCGAAACACCCATTGAGACTTGGATACGATTAGAGGATAAAACAGCTGGTGCACGGGTAACTCTCAACTCGACCTATGGACAAGATCAATATGTACAGGAACGATATGCGCAGGAAAGCCAAGGAAGGAAGAGCTTTTCATCGATGAAATCCTTGATATATGTCCACCTATTTGTGTATTTCTTCATCGGCTTAACACAGACATGAATAGTATAAATGCCTACGAGTGGGGGCACAATATTTCTACAATGAAATTTATCTATGCTGACTGTGGTCATCTTTACGAGAAAAACTACTTTCGGTTATTGGCAGAAATATCTTGATTTGGCCTTTATTCCAAAATAGCAAGCCCAATATTTGAACTGATTATGAGACGAAAGAACTAGAAAAGTGTTCACCAGCTTCTGACTTCCACTAGCTCAAGACCAGCGAGTGACAATACTAAATCATATCTGTTTATATTGACTGCTGCTATTCAGAGCCTAATTTATTAGTAGCTAACTTGAACTAAAAGATCCCCATAATAAATGAAGACCGGATCCTTGCAGCGGAATGTGCCTAGACCAGGGACCACAAATTTCGCAGCATTGTTAAGGTTGCTCTTAAGTCTGTCCATAATCAGTTACAGGTGTGCTGTTTTCATTGACTCCTTGAGTTCATCCTGAAGCGTCGTCTGTCGTTACTTTACATCTTCTCTGGTGAAATAATGTCCATCCCTTTCAAAATAGATCTCATCACTGTTGACCTTGAACTTGCCAAGAATAGCCTCGCTAGCATGTTCGTTCACGGCTTGCATTTCCGACGGTCTAGAGACATTCCTGAACGGCGTCGCTCCCCGACAGGAGGTAATCTATAATGTTGTTGTACAGGTCAACATTGACATTTTGAAAACGAGCGTCTCTGTTGTCCAGGGTGGCAAGACTTTCCAATTTGCCAGTTTGCTGCGAGGATTCATGCTATATCACCAACAGAAGAACATGCTGAGCCGACTCCGTTAACTCAATGGATGATCAAATTGCGGAACCACAAAAAGCTGGATTTAACTAGATTGAGCGGGGTGGATCTGCGTTAGTCTAGAAATGCTCGGTTTGTTAATAAGATGGTATCCACAGGTTAGGATGGGGCATACGTTGTAATAGATCGCAATGATTATTTGGCTAAATTCAAAATTTTTTAAACCTTGATTGATTTCATAGTTGCTTCGAAGCATATAAAATGTAGGTAGACCCTCGGAGTAGAAGCAGTATCTCCCAAAATTATCAACTATCTGGATATTGGTTTCTATGACTTGTATAGGGTAAAGTCGGACTTGGGTCTGGACTTAGCCGAGAGGATTTAAGCTTCCTGACACTATCATTGTAGCCAAATGTAGTTGGTTTAACAAATCAATAACAAGGCAATTTATTCCAGAAACTTCATCAATCGCTTGCATCAACCCCCTTATCACCCTTATTCATACCATTCTCCATCGTCATCGACATTTAACCAGAACCTAATACACCAAATCCGTACCATATAGCGCGTTCACATCAAGGGGGTTATTAGTCTGGTCTTTAGCGATGCATGATGATGGGGCTGTGATGGGTTTGCGCTTCATCGCCATAAGTATATGTTATCTAGGGAGATAGGTGGATATAATAACAAACACTTTTTCGAAAATTGGCAGCTGGACAAAAAAAAAAAAAAAAAAAAAACAGGCAGGTTCTAGGACAGCTTTTGTTTGCTGTAGAGAAATGCTGCCGGGCATTGCCGATGATGAGGAAGTTGTAGGAGAATCAAAATTTTTGCTCCTCCTGGACGATCTGGGCCATCTTTTTGATGTCGTTATCTGTGAGCGTAATTTCTTCTTCTTCACCGCGACCTGTACCTCAAAGGAAAAGGTTTCTAACCGACAAAACAAGCGGGCCGTTGCTCACGACGGCTTCCGTCTGCCCCTCCTGCTTTGGAACAGTCAGGTGTTGTCGAAGAACTGCTTCGAATTGGCCCTGGTGCTAGTCTGCAAATTGCAAGCCGGCTCTCACATCTCTGTCCCAATTTCTGGTGTCTCCCGGTGGACAGAAATTGTCAGGGCCGCTCTGGCGTTGCCCTTTGATTCCTTTACTCACCAGTCCGCATCCGACGCAAGTTTCGACTCAAATCCTGAAAGACTTGCCTCTATAACCAGTATCAGTCACTAATTGAACCTACCAAGAGGACGGTTTCGGGGTGCAAATTCCTGGCCCGCTCTTTTGTCTGTGAGGGCGTTTCGATGTCCGCGGATGCGGTCCAATCCAAAGACAAGTTCGCTCCATTCATAGTGGATAACGTGCAAATTAACAGATTGGCAAAGGCCGTATTCGCCCGCTCATGCTCTTTAGACGTAACCATTTTGATAACAAGGAGTTGGGTGTGTGGGTAGTAATAACCGAAGAGGCGCCAACTTATATTTGGATATGGCAAAGTCTAGAGCGAATGCTTGATCGGTGACATTAGTGAATAAGACGTACTGGCTGCTTTGTCCGGTTTTGTCATTGCAGAAATTCTCATGTTCGAGGGAAATTTGAGACTAGAAATCCTACAATCTCTCATACAGATAACGGCTTGTGTTTGTATTTGCGTTCGGTGGGAATTGGAGGATATCGCTCTCCAGAACGATGCCACCCGACCTGTAACCTGCTTATTTGTCGATATCCCCACCCTTTTGCCCTGCAGGTTGACCTTGGGTATAAAGTATAGATGTCACGGGCTCAGTAGCTGGAAGATATTAACGAATCGATATTCCTATCTAAACCAACTAGTAGCCATCGACGAGAATATCGAATCTGGAGAAGAAAAGAAAATAAGAGGCAGTCTACTTACGTGAAGAAGTCGCATATGGTTGTGTGTGGTCTCGCTAAGCAGCTTGTTTGTCTTGATTGCTTCCATGGTATTGTTTGCCGTGTTGATGATGTTTGCTGATGAAGGCGCTGGGCTGAGCCGTTACAATAGATAGGAATGAAAGTGAACGCCATAGTATACATCAGCAACATAATGTCACCATAACCAAACTATGGTTGGATTTTGTGTACATAAAAAGGAATGAATAAAGATGCACAAATATGATATACGATGGATTGTCTTAACAGCATTAATTTATTGTGTAATTAAAATAAAATGACATGACAGTCATCTCTCATGCGAATGTAAACATATACCAATTTCAATGATAAGATTGGACAATCATCCTTCAACATATGATCGATCTTGCGTAGTGTGAAGAAATCGCACTTAACCCCTGATAATAGACTGCTTTTCCTTCTTAATCTGCTTGACAACCTCGATGTCTACCTTCAGGACATTGGCCACGGTGTCAGCAGGGGTAAGGGCGAGCCACTGCGCCAACGAGATATCGGCTACGCGGTCGCTCTTGTAGAGTTCGAGATAAACCACCTTCTCTGTGTCAGATGTGTTCTCGATATAGTGACCACTGTTATCGGGGAAGACTCCAGTGTCACCAGCGGTGAAGTCGAAGGTGCGGGCTTTGGAGTCACCAATGAAAACAGTGGCGCGGGCGTTTCCTTGGTGGAAGTACAGCCATTCCTCGGCCTATAGGTAAAGATAAATCAGCGGTTTGCTTTACTATTGAGGTTTGTCGAACGAGCTTACATTAGGATGCCAGTGAAGCTCGCGAAGACCCTTAGGCTCAAGCTCCACGAGAGCAGCAGCAATTGTAGTCGAGATAGGGAAGTTCGTAGAGTCGATCTTCCGGAGACTACCACCCTGTCCAGGGACAGGCTCAGAGGGGTGATCATATGTGTGGTAGACATATGAGCTGTTGCCCTTCAAAGTGCCCACTGGTTCCTTCTTGAGGTCCTCACTGACAGTGCCGTTGAGGATATAAGGGAACTTTGACGGAGTCTTGTCAAAGACGGAGGGGTCGACGCCGAAGTTCTTCGCGAGGATGTCTCTGGGGGTATGGGCAATCCAATCGTCGACCATGAAGGTGGTTCTATGCGGTCAATCAGTAAATGCTGAGATCGGGTGGGGTGTATGGACATACCCAATCTTCTCAAAGTCACCATCATCGAAAGCAAGAAGGTATTCGTTCTCATCTTCCAAGCCTTGGACGTTATGAGCAACGCCCTTGGGGAAGTACCAGATATCCCCGGTGTTGAGCTTCTCGGTGGTGAAAGCACCGTTCTCGTCAACGCCAGTGAGGAGAAGAGATCCGTTGTAGACAAACCCCCATTCTGCCTATAGCCACGTTATTATCACTCGTATTCAAATATCAGTTCAGGCATCTTACCACTCTATGCCAGTGCAGCTCCCGAATAGCACCCTTCTTCAGATGCTGCTGGGCCCCAGAAATGTCATGGCTTTGAGGGAGGTCCTGAATGACCTGTTCTCTAGACCAGCCACCTGGAAAAAGTCTTGTCTGGGAATCAGAAAAACTCCATTTGACGTTGGGAACAAAGCCATTGTCAGTGCTCGGGGTACGGAGGTGGTCAGGGTTCTGAAGATCCAGGGCTTTATTGGTTCCGCCTAATAAGGGCGCAATTAGCGAATGTTGATTCCAGCATGATGAACATACCTACCTAGGATAGGAGCTCCTTTGCCCTGACCGTTGATTGGCTGGTCATTCTTGGAGACAGCAGGAGAGGCAAGGACAGACGAGAGAAAGAGTCCGACCAGCGCAAAGCTTTGCGACTTCATTGTGAGACTTGGCGGAGAAGACTTGTATTCTTGACCAGAGCAGGCGTGGTTTGTTTCCCTAACGAACTTCCAACCCTCCATCTATATACTCCGGAGTATGTCTTTAATTTCCATGTCCTCTGCTAGAAAAGGATCGTCCAACATTGAACAAAAGGCTTATCACAACATCCCCGGCTCGTATTGCGACTTTTCATCTTGATAGTTCACCCCGAGGTCGCTTCAAGGTCGCCGATTGAAACTCAAATTCAAATGAGTATAACAACATCCTTGGCATAGTGTTGACATCTACCAAATCGGGTAACTCCACTGTCGATGCGGATGCCCGCTGGAGAGGAAGTGTTGACATCAGGCGGAAATCTCGCATCATCCGCTCTCAATTGACATGATTATTCTTGGCAAGGCCCTGATCTACACTGGTAAATCCCGAACACGATATTTGGCATAAGTCCGAGTCATAGGGAACCGAATTAAGCTTTGATTAGGGCCTCGAGTGCGAGCCTTGGGTATAGGGTAAGTCGTGTCTGGCGGTCTTGGCAAAGGTCGAGTAAATTTTTCCGGAATATTGTGATCGGCGATTACTGCCATGTCGGATAGCCGTAAATCATTGATGATATCAGACAGCTACAGTTGTCTGTGCCAATGAGGTGAATCTGCCCCGACGGCGCTGCGGACCAGGTACCGCGGACCGAGCAGATGAAGAACGGAAAAGACGAGCGACATGATTAATGCAAACCCGTGCACAATTGTTACCCGGGATGCATTAGCACCATCGTTTAGGTTCGTCCTAGGGCTCTGAAAGACCTCAAATCCCGGAAAGACCCTTTATCATCAATCACGCAACAATCGGATTCGACCCGGTCAAGGCATTTGTTGATTTTAGTTGGACTTGGCTCTGTACCTAGAGTGGAAATTAGGACTATCCTCATTCTCCTGCATTCCTGATACGGAAGTTGTTCGCTCTCTCCTCCTCTCTCTCCCTATCTCCCATGTTCCTGTCGCAATTCGTCCGGCCAAAGTCGTCTTGTGATATTGAAGTTTCTCTTGCAGTATGGATGATATGTGACTTTCTTGCGTGCTTGATGGGAATGGTCCCCGAGTGCTAGAGAGAAAGGGGAAAAGAAGACATTCGGGAAGCAGCCAGCTGGGGAATCGAACGACTATATAAGCCGAGGAAAACCCGCTCAAATTTGCTCAGCATCAAGCCTGTCATCATCAAGCAAAGACCAAGATGAAGTCCGCTCTCGTTCCTCTCGCGTCTCTGGCTATCCTGGGGGAATGCCTATCTCTTCCCCCTCTTATTCCCAGCATTCCAGGTGTCACTGAGGTCTTGACCGAGAATGCCCCTCCTTTGCCAATTTTGCAAGTTCCTACTCCTCCGCTTGAGAGTCCTCCGTTTACTCCGAGTGACATAAAGCCCAAGAAGATCGGCTATTTCTGGACTGGCTCGGGTGATAAGGAGCACAAGGGTGCGTTTCCTTTACTCTAATGCCGTATCTCTTAAGTGCATAGCTGACAGTATTGCATAGACTTCCTTGCGACATACAGCCTTGACGATGTAAGTGTGTACCCATATTCTTGAAGTCGAACAACAACCTAACGGATAACAGGACACCTTTGGCACGCTCCTCTGGATCACTGATGTCCCCTCCAGTGGCAACGACCCTCACCATCTTGGTTCTTCTCTTGATGGCAAGACACTGGTTGGTGGTGGACTGCTGTCCCTGCTTAAGACGCAGGTGAATATACACTTCTACACTTTCTTTCCAAGCACTCTCTCATGTCGCAATTAGGATACCGCGTTCTATTTCGACACGTCCAACCCCTACCGTCCCAAGTTCAAGAAGAGCAACCGTGCCCTTCTCGCCTCCATTGCAGATGAGATTCGTGCGAAGCCTGATGGAGGATTCTACATCACTTACATGGGCTCTGCACTGGGTACCTCTCCCGGTCGTTTGATCGAGACTGACGAGAACTTTGATATCATCCACGAGTGGCCCGAAGACTTGGAGAGTACCCTTAACATCCTTGGCGAGCAACACTCTCCTCACGGACTGAGCATTGATTGGGACAAGAAGCTCATTCTTACCTCGGATTTTGTCGAGCCAATCAGTATCTTGAAGCCCAGTCCTGCGGTTCGACATGCTGACACGCTTCGACTGTGGGATCTTGATACGAAGAAGATTCTTAACACTATTACCATTCCTGATGTAAGCTCACCCAAAAACCGCTCATCTTGGCTCTAAATTATGCTAATATGAAATTTAGGCAGGCGGTATCCAAGATGTCAAGTTCATCCCCGGGAACCCTGACTCTGCTGCTCTTGCTACTGCTGTCCACCTCGGGCAGGTGTGGATCATCTATCCCCTCCGCAAGGACGCCAACGGAAACCAGGGTACAGCAGAGCTGCTCTACGATCTCGGTCCAAAGGCTCGCGACACCGTCGCTATTTAGTAAGTCCCCTTTGTACTATCTCATAGATTCAAAACCAACCAAATCCTCCAGCACCGACATCACCCAAGACGGCCGCTTCATCTACCTCACCCTGACCACCGCAAACCACATTGCCGCTCTCGACATCAGCGATCTAAGCAACGTCAAGCGTCTCGATGACCCCGACGAGGACCAGCCCACAGTTGGTCCTCACTACGTCAAGGTCACACCGGACCAGAAGCACCTCGTCGTCACCGACTACTTCGTGCAGACCGGAGAGATTGGCATCATCAATACGCCTGCTGACTTCAATGCGCTTTACATTGACATCAACGATGATGGCAGCTTGAGTTTCAACCGGACGATTGATTTCAGCAAGGAGTTCCCGGAGCGTGGTGGTGCTAAGCCGCATTCGACTGTTGTTTTTGATTTGACTGATCCGGAGAATCCTCTCTATTACTAGAGACTGGTTGTCGTATGTGCTGATTAGGGGTGTGAGGGAATGTGGTAGTTTAATTTAATTCGACATTGGCGTGTCTTTTGAGGCCTTCGTCCAACTGCTATGTGACATGTCTTGTTATAACTAAAGTGTGCCTCGGCATAGCATAATATATTAATTACTCTTCAAACATCGGGAATGGACCGCAATTAAAAGAAGAGCTTGTTAATATCGAAATATTCATTGAACTTTCTATATACATATCCCGAGATCCGAAAGATTGTACATTCCCCTCTCACATCAAAACACAGAAAAAAAAAACCGCTCAATTTACCCCGAAGAAAAAGAAAGACTAACTTCGCTCACGGCAAAAAAAAAAAAATAAAAATAAAAAACAAATACATACAACAGCCGGGATTCGCTGGTGGTCACCCACCCAACTACTAACCGGCCGGCGTGTGGCTTAAGTACGGCTGAGCAGACGGGAAGCCCTGTTTTCCACACCCTATGGTCGTATGTACCAATATTTTACTTGATAAAAAATATATGGGGCAATCTTGAGTGCACAATGCAGAGGGTGAGCCATTCCAACTTCAAACACTAAATTACTTTGCATCTACCCGCCATAAACACGATGGCTGCGGGTATTACTGTTTATAATACAAGCTTATCTCCAGTTCGGGAACCTTCAATCCTGCTTGAAAAGACCGGGATATCAGATGGGTTGTATAAAGGCGGCGAGAGAATAGGTATATATACCTTGGAGATGACTATTTTAAGCTGGAGAGAGCATCGGATATCCAATTTCCTTTTGTCTGCACATTTATTTTTTTTATAATGTCAAGCCCTAAAGACCAAGCCATTTTCATCACTGGAGCCTCTTGCTTTGCCACGACTCATATTGCTGCTCTTCTTCCCTAAACCAGAAAGTCCGCCAGAGCTTCCCCCAATGTGCCTCACAACTGGAATTTGCTATTGTTGAAGATATGAGACGACAGGGTACTTTGATGCTGCAGTGAAAGATGTTCATAGTGTCATCCATACTGCAACCCCTTTCAAGGTTTCTGTTGAAGATAACGCGACCTGTCATCAACAGAATAGTGAGCATCCTGACTTTGATTCAGTTGTATGCTCCCAATGTGACGAGAGTTGTTATAACCTTCTCCTTTAGCGCCATGGTCGGTTATGTGTACTCCAAGGCAGACTGGAACAATATGCCTTACGAGGTCGCCGCTGCCAAAGACGCCCCTGGGGCGATGGCTGAACACTGGACATTGGCTGAACATGCAGCCTGAGATTTTGTTAAAAAGTAAAGACTCTCACTTTGATATTGCAACTATTATGCTCCCGATAATTTACGGACCAAACCAATACTACAGCGGATGTATCAAACCTGAACACCTCCGCTTTGGATATATATACTGCTTTATCTCGCCCCAGTCCAAGTCCAGTGATCCCATCCCACAGAATATGTTCTGGTCATGTATTAACAAGAGTGAAGTTGCTGAAGCCCACATCCATGCCTATACAGACTGTAGAGCAGGTGGCAAGAGGTTTTCTATCTGCAAATCTAACTTCACATATCAACAATTTATGGACGATTTACAATCAAAATTTCTGGAATCAGTGACTGCGTGCCCATTGGTAACACTGGCTCTGGGGCAGTCCCATCAGATATATACACTGCTGATACATCAAAGTCTCAGAAGACCCTGGGGATCAAATATCAGGAACTTGAACAGATGGTGGTCAATGCTGCACGCTCCCTTTTGGCTTTATTATTATTATTATTATTATTATTTCCAGTTTATTGTCTATGTTGAGCCTTAGAGCTATGACAAACCATCATTCCTGGATTCGAGGCCAGCAGCTACTCTACAGTCTATTGTCCTTATAAGTTCCTGAAGCACTAGCCGTCTGTCTGTTTCCAGGTCCTTGTAGAGCCTGCTTTGCTGGTGCCGCCATTGTCTGCACTCAAAGAGAAGATGGTGTGCTGTCTCTTTAAAAGAAACACATGCTTGGCAGGTTGCATCTTCTTGAGCCTGAATCTGGTGTAAGTATGTTCCAGTGGCTGCGTGTGCGGACTTCAGTTCAAAGTAACAGCTTGCCAGGTGTATCAGAGCCAATGCAACTAAGGGATCAAGCCTCCAATTTTGTCACGGAGTACAGGCATTCACCAACAATGCAAGATATTTGTATATTATGGCCTATTTGAATATAGGCAGGAACCCTCTTTGCACACTAGATAGCGCAGCACTGGCAGGCCCAGCTTTCTTTCTTTCCTTCTCCATGTTAGTATTTCGGTAAAAGGTCTACCAATAAATTTATATTGTCCGAGACCATCACAGAAGCATGGTTCAATGGGAGCTGTTTCTGGCGCCCCGCTAGCCATCACAACATTAGCTACTCAATATTCCAAAAAATTATGCGAAACAGTCTCTGGAAATATATGAGGCGAAAATTAAAAATAAAAAAAAAACTAAAACAAAAAACATACAACAGCCGGGATTCGCTGGTGGTCACCCACCCAACTACTAACCGGCCGGCGTGTGGCTTAAGTACGGCTGAGCGGACGGGAAGCCCTGTTCTCCACACCCTATGGTCGTATGTACTAGCTTCTTAATAAAGAGAGTAAATAAACGTTAATATAGAGATTATATTACCTGAGGTTAGAGTACCACACAAAGGTGAAATTTCATATTCCATAGGTAAACCTCGCTGAGACCCTCCACCCGACCCTCAACCCTCCTTGAACCTCCGTGTGGGTGTCCCTCGCAGGCCCTCATTGACCCTCATTTTCACAAAATTCCATAAGATCTCAAAAATCTCCACGCTTTACCTGGTTTGTATACATAAAAAATGATGATCCATCCAATATAGTACTGTTTGTCTTGTTTGACCCTCACTGCTGGTGAGGAAGAGGTCTATCCATAGGGTTGTCAACGGGCGAGCTAGGTGACTAGGGCTCCATGTAGCATGATCATTATAAGGCTCATATCCACAAGAGGCACATTAGAATGCTACGCAGGCATGATAAATTCCAGTTAAAAGCATCCAATAACTATAATTGAAATAAATTACGAAAATATGATCCATTTCGTTCCCTGCAACGTCGGTTTCATTGGCAAATGCTAACCAATCATCAGCTTAATCTGACTTACTACCTATAACCGTCGTCGCACTATCCGTATACTCTTCCTGGAAAGCAATTAACTCAGGTATAATTTCCAACGCGAGGGCCAAAATATTCATCCTTTGGCACCGTGAGCCGAGTGCATGCACTTGCCTCACAACCGCTTTCCGAATCGTTGCCCCACCAGTCGACTGTAAATCAATTGTAGCTAACGGCGAAGAAAATGACAACACCAGCGATGGCAATGGTCGTCGACAGGGCAGCAGACAAAACGTAGTTGTACTTGGCCCAGAAGGCGAGGTATCGGCTACGTAGATACTTCATGCTAATGTAAGCTGGCAGAACGGCGGGCCATATATAGGCAATATTATACTGGAAGAGTAAAGGGTTAGCAAAGGAATCTTTCTCCGAGTGGAGAGACACGGCAGAGGTCAAGCTCATGGCATGGCATAGGACCACTTACGGGAGACCAATGGACTCCGCCTGTGAGAAGCATGACGGGGTGGACTTTGTTGAACCAATGTATCCTAGGAACCCGTCGTTGGATGAAATAGAAGATGAAGGGTAGGGCGAATCCAATTAGAAAGGCTGATAATAGAGAAGTGTAATGTCCTCCAGAACCAAACACCCTCCTTGCACCAATGCTACCAAAGAGCACAGCAGCGGTGAAATATGTGTTCACGCCGGGGCAGATAAAGCGGTCCTCTTGGTATATTTTGGGATTTTAGCAAAGAACCTTTCCAGCTTGAGGATGGAGCACTTACGATTCGCAGAGGTCAGGTATGTTCATGATTTGGAAATTCATGACACCGGCGGTGACAAGGGCAGAAATAAAGACAGCTACAACTTGCGCCCAGAAAGTCTGGCGTGGAGGGACTTTGACATAGTGCGCTAACTTCAAATCATTGGCAAAGTCAAGGGCATGGGCTGTCGTGATGTATCTGGAGTGTTGGTTGTCAGTCAACTGCCTTATTCCTTATGGGTGATGAGTAAGTTCCGTACCCAAAACACTTGAAGAAATTCATGGCCAGCGCGTTTCCGGGCTGCCACACTCCTCCGATGAATTCAGCCAGCACACTGGTTTGATGATTAGCCTTAGCCTTTTGGAGATCAAGACTGTAGATAGCACCGCACTTGAACTCAACTTCCATTCCGGTTGTGGCTGCGATGACATTAGTGGGTATAGTGAAAACGAGGGCGAGTAAAATACCGAAAAAGATTACCCCGACAGTGGTCTGAATTGAATGTGAGAAGCTGTCTGGATATCCCAGGTTGTATTTAACTTACATATGTTGGCCAACCAAAAACCGCGGCAATGCTCAGAGCAATGGCAACAATATTCAAGATCATACACCACCATTCAGGAACTAAAGCATCGTCAGTGCGCCTCTATGGTATGCTTCATGTGACTGGTTCGTACCCTCGCGATACACCGACATGAGTCTGCTGTGGATATCTTTGAAATCTTCTGTTGGACCCCTTTTTCTTGAAGCTCTTGACTAAGCTCTTAAAGCCTAGGACAATATCATGTCGATGGTACAAGAACGTGTAAGACACGGTGGCAGCATACGCGGAGAAGAAGAAATACATCGTAAGACTGCTCGCAGCAAGGTAGACCGGTGAATATGCTTGGTATTTGGCCTCGTCAAGCCATCCACGTTCGTCCAGGATTATGGAAACATTGTAAGCATTGCCGAAGTGGTTGTGCATGGAGTTGGTGTTAATTGGAAGGTAGCCGGTGTGATAGGCATTCGTCCAATACATTCCAATAATGACAATGCCACCTAGCAGCACACCAAAAAAGGTGTTAATTGTGACATGAAACGGAACAATGAGTGGGTCCAGGACGTGGGTGACGATGTTCCAATCAAATGTAGGCATTGGGTTGAACCCGAGACCTTTTTTAATCCCCGTGATGGCGGTAAGGTTATAGTTATTCGGTGCGATCCAAGCAATCCAGTTGAACAGACTGAGAGCACTAAAGATGTAATCGGGAAACTAAAAGTAAACGAACATTGAGCAAAATGCTACTATAAAGAGTCTGAAACGGGAAATGTTGAATATCTGTTGAAAGGGACCAAGAACAGAATAGTTCTCCTCTGTCATGAATGTCAATAATCGCGTAGAAAGAGTATTAAGGCTTGGCAGAACAAACCATTATGCAGGGAGCTGTTCAATGCAATAGTGACTAGAGACCTTGGCCACAGGCAAAAGGATGGGTAGACAAGGAATCGCCGACAGAGGCCAGCCAGGCCAAAGCCCATTAGATTGGTTGAAAGAGCAAGTAAGATCTGGTATCCAAAGGATCTAGCATAAGGCTGGCCAAAGTATTTGTCCAGCCACTGCGTGAATACTTTAGGTTTGTTAGATATGTTATGATGCAGCACAAGAACCAACATACTGATGTATCTGGAACTGGGCAATGTCTTGCCGACGCTGGCCATGATGGAGATAAGCATGTGCTCTTTCTTGTTAAACGGTCCTGGATTCAAACTGTGGCGAACTCCAAAGAGAATGAAACCAACATCAGGGAGGAATTTCTCTGCTGCCTTCCCAACAGGATAGGCCAGAAACTGGACGACTGGAGCACCGATGAAGATGGATGGCTGGTGCACACTGAAGAGCTGGTTGACAAAGGCCACCGTAATTACAAAGCCCAGACCAATCACTCAGGCACGAATTGTACCACAGGGAAGCTCAGGATTATCATACGGATCAACAACAGCACGTACTTCTGAATAAGGACTATTGGAGGTCAGTAGAGAGACTTCAATCTTAGCTTCCTCGATGGCTCTTCTGTGTTTCTCGGGTGCCTCGAAAATCACGGCATTGTTAAGAAAATCAGTCATGCGATCTAAAGCACCAGACGGAAAGTTTGGATCATGCGAATGAGTATCGACAATTTCCTGAGCGAGCTATTCCAAGTATCAGCACATTTCTACCTATGAAGATGACAGGTCACTTACCTTACGAGCTTCCTCAAGACTCAACACATGTGAGTGTTCCCGTGCGGCCAGAACTTCATCAACTGTGGCAGAAAGCCGTCTTCACATCTATATTTAGTGACGGGACCATGGCTTGAATGTTCTTGTGGCTTACTTGGCAAACTCATCTCCTTCAAGCTTAAAGTCGAGATCATCTTCTTGGGTATTTGGTTCCACTGTCACCGGTTGGATGATCTCTTTGCCAATCTTCTCTGATGTTGCTGCCATGGCAATGATTGTCCGACTGGGTCAGATAATGTTCCGAGGCAGAAACCCTGTGTAAGAGTTAAGGATATACCAAAATTGAAGGCAGTTAGTTGAGAACTGGCATTACATACTGAGCGCATTATGGCTAATTTATACCAAAGTTTCCATTCGCCTACACGAATACCCGCGCTTTTGCAGGGAAGCCATATCATTTACTACAGTCATTGCGTAAAAAGAGCTCTTAATATACTGTAATACATCGGTCGAATTCCTATTTGGAACAATAAATGCGTCTTCCATGGTCCGATTCTCCAAAATCTAAGAGAGCAGCGAATATTGAGCTTCTCATACTACCAATAATAACAGCAGCAAACAAGCTTGCCGCATAATGATTGGAACCTATCTAAATCAGTCTCCACTTACAGGTGTCACTCTATCGTTCTGACTCTTCGCGACCAATGTATGTTTTTTCCTAATAGTAGGACAAAATGTGGTGCTGCCAGAACTTGACTGGTCCAGCTAGTGCCACACCGTGCCACACTAATTCTAGTTATTTATACCCCAACTATGGCGAAATCCGATGCCTTGGTTGGTCATACTTATGGAGTACGACGGACCAAACGAAAGCGATAGATAGACAAGCATGTTGCATAAATTTATGTAAGCAATGTAAGGATATTCTGACTTCATGCCTCACCCCAAACAATGGCTTTGAACTTCTCGAACGGAAACAGCAGACTGACGCACTTTTGATCCACAGTCGCGCAAGCAACTAGAGCTTTATAGGAAAAGAGAACTGGGGTCTATCCAAGGCTCGCAGACAAGATTTCGACTTTTAAGACGTGGGGGTCACACTCATCCTACTCCGTTCGACTTCATCCAAGCTTCATACTTCTGTCGCCAGAGTGTTGGCAATGGTAATCAACAGCGGCCTTTCAGGCCAAGATCTCCCTCCTTATGAACTTGTACAACGACCGAGTTCTCTTCTACTTCGGCGTCGGCGTCGAGTTCTCGGCACTCTTCTCCTCATAGCAATTCTTTTGGTACTGGTTCAGCTTGAGTCTATCACCACCACTCCGACATCGGTACCTCAGACGCAATCTTTTGTTGAGGGACTGAACAAATGTCATCAGGTTAGTAATCAGGGTCAGCATGACACGCAGGCATTGAAAGACCGGCCAAACCCAAGATGGAATCCAATTACCGGCCAACAAATTCCTATTGTCATCAAGGATGCATCGCTCTTCGACGGCGATTCCACTCGCAAAGGGACTTTCGATATCATCTTTGACTCTGGTGTGATTTGGTCTGTATCTCCCGCTAGCACACAAAACTCCATCCCAAAAGGCGCTCGTGTCATTTACGGGGGTTTTGTGACTCCTGGCTTCGTTGATATGCATTCTCACCACCTATTGCTGCCTTTTCCTCATCTTTCATCTACTAGCGATGTTAATGAGCGGCCACTCTTGGGACCTATTACTCCATTCGTGCGCTCTATAGATGGCTTCAAGCCCTACGATCCTGCTATAAAGATTATTGCATCGGGGGGCGTAACATCTTCCTTGGTGCTTCCAGGCTCCGCAAACATTGTTGGAGGCGAGGCATATATGGTAAAGAACTTACCACTGGCTGGTTCAGCCGGTGAGCCTGTGGTTGACGAGCTGCTTTTGGAATATGGCCTCCCCGAAAATAGTCGACAGAGATACCTTAAGATGGCTTGTGGAGAGAACCCCAAGGGTATATATGGCAATACCCGGCTTGGTCTCACTTGGCTCTTACGCGAAAAGCTCGAAAAGGCACGAGAACTGCTGCAACGCCAGGTTACCTGGTGTGAAGCAGCATTTGAGGTTGAGGCGAGCACCTTCGCCAAAGCTCGCCGCATTTCAAATTTCCTTAAGTCCGAAGGGAAACGACCTGACTCGTTTGAGCTTGAGACCCTTCTCGCACTTTTGAAAGGGGAGCTCAACGTCAATGTGCACTGTTATGAACCTGAAGATTTTGAGCGCATGCTGTCTGTGCTTCACGAATTTGGTGTTCATCCTCGAGCTTTCCATCATGCGTTGGAGGCATGGCAGGTACCTGAGCTTCTGAAACATCTTGAAGAGTAAGTCTCTCAATGTAGGATCTTCTTTACAATGGCTAACAATTCCAGAAATATTACTATTGCCACATTTGCGGAGAACTCCCTGTTCAAGGCTGAGGCGTACGGGGCAAATTTGCGAGGACCAAAGATTTTGGACGACCATGGGGTTCAGGTTGCATTGAAATCGGTATTACCAAAACCTAAAAACCTTATAAAATGGTATAATGGTTGATATATGTGTACAGGATCATACCGGCGAGGAAAACTTTGCAAAATACCTTATGTAAGTGGGCTGCAGCAGTACAAGACTTTGGTATAAAAGATGTTTAATTCCAGCAACCAGATACCAGGCGGCAATTGCGCATTCCTTTGGCCTGCCTGAGGACAAGGCCCTTCAGTCCGTGACATCAGTTCCTGCTCGCTCAGTGCAGCAAGACCACAGAATCGGTTATGTTCGCCCCGGATATGACGCTGACCTGGTCATCTGGGATGATCATCCACTTCAGGTCGGTGCAACCCCCTCTGAAGTATTCATCGACGGCAGATCTGCTCTTCATGAGAGTAAATCCTCTGATGAATTGACGCATGAAGCGATTCGCTCTTCTAAATTACATGAGGCACCGGTGATGCGAACGTCTATCGCCCCGGATCAGAAAGAAGACATCTGCGGTAGAGCTGAGGGGCCCCACTCAGAGGTACTATTTACCGGTATCCAAGAGGTTCTGATTGACCTTCCGACACATCTTACTCAGAATGCAAAGAACCTGACTTTGCTGGTCGAGGATGGCCAAATCACATGTTTCGATGAGAGATCAGCCTGTGTTTCTTCAAGTGGGAGCGAGGATGGCTTAACGCAGGTAGAATTGAACAACGGCTACATAACCCCTGGTCTCGTTGCTTTTGGAAACAACATCGGAATTCAATCCATTCCTTCTGAGAGTTCAACAGGGGATGGCTTGGCTGCGAAGAATGGGGATGCTCTTAACGAACAAAAAGCGGTTCATTTTGCCAAATATGGTGTGCATTTCTTCGGTAGAGGGTTTACAAGAGCACGAATTGGGGGTGTGACAAGAGCTATCTCCGCGCCCCATTCTGGGGGAGGCATCATCCAAGGAGTCAGCGTTGGAATACACACAAGCGTGAATGCCACTATCTTAAATGGTGGTATTTGGAAGGACGATGTTGCCCTTCACTTTACAATAGGACAAGCAGCAAAGGGTAATTTATCTCCGTGACCAATATCTTGACTTTTCAGAGCTGACATGTCGTATCTTAGGTGATGATACGCTGACTGTCTCTTCTGGCATTGAGCGCCTGCGTCAGGTACTAGAGAAGGGTAAGACAGCCGAATCAGGCATTTATTACCAGGCTGCGAGGGGCTTACTGCCCATGGTTGTACGCGCATTTAACAAGGTAACTTCGTAACATATTTATGCCGTTGCAACTTCACCAGATTATTCTGACATTACTGTATTAGGATGATATCAGTCAGTTGATCTTGGTCAAGCGTGAGTTTCCTTCAGTGAGGCTCGTCCTCTATGGTGGCCACGCCGCGCCTTTGGTAAGTGTCCATCACTATCTGCTCCTTTGATCCGAATTCCTTCCTTGTACTAATCACACAAAAACAACAACAGGTAGCAAAGCCCCTAGCAGAAGCAGGTATTCCGGTCATTCTAACAGGTAACCGCGGCGCGCCTGACAGCTGGGAGAAGCAAAACGTTCTTACGGGTCCCCCGCTTACTGAAAGCCCGGCTAAGATCTTGATAAATGCCGGTGTTCTTTTGGGTTTGGCAGTTAAGAGCGATTCAAAGATACATGGCCTGGCACAAGAAGCTCGATGGGCTGGTAAGTATGCTGGTCTTACTGACAAGCAAGCCATTGCCTTGGTGTCAACGAACCTGGATGATATTCTTGGCACTCGGTCAAATAAGAAAGGTCATTATGAGCCATTGACACAGTCATTTTCTGGGGATTTTGTTGTGTGGGAGGGAAATCCGTTGAGAGGCGAAGGTTCCGTTGTTGTTGCTGTTCAGGACGGTGGAAAAGTTGCTGACTGCTGGCCCGATACAACTGATGTTGTATTGTAAGTCGAATTTTGATCATGATATTTTTATAAAGAAAATGCCACTTTTTCATCTTGTGCAGAATTTATTGAAGACAAAATATTTAGCTACCAAGAATGTATATCTACCTAGTTTCCAGGCCTTACAACAACGATGTAATCTCAATCAAAGCGTAGAAGTTGAAAAAAAGGGCCTAGCATCATGGTTCCTGGAGGCCACTGGTGTTCCAACACATCCTGCTTCGAGTAGTCACCCGTTGCTGCAATCAGAGACCAAGCTCAATATCGCATGTACGTATTCTTTTCACACTTGAAAGATGGCGAGGGAGCTTTTAAGCCATACATGGACAGGCATAAAAGCCGAAAACAGTGGACACTTCCCATGGACGTAATCATTACGTTCAATGCTTGCACCACGATCCAGGAGGACTCTTGCAACCTTGTGGTGCCCATTCCACGATGCCCAAGCAAGCGGCGTAAAACTCAGACTCAACCATCTTGTCTCAAAATTTGCCTCCTGAGTGATAAGTATGTCTACCAACTCATGCTATTCTCTCGCAGCGGATATGAGAATAGGTGAAGAGTCCGGATCGTGGATATTTGATATGGATATTCGCTTGATTGTTTATCAAGTCCGTGACAGCGCGGGGGTGGCCTTGATAGCATGCCCAGAGAACTGCGGTCCAGTAGTGGGCACCTTTTACGTCGATGTAGTTCTTGCTTGCAATTAACAACTGGAGGATTGGGTGATGAGCATTTTTATATGCTAGAATGAGGGCTGTTTAGGATTGAAAGTTCGACTATTTAAGGTTGATGATTTGTGCTGATCAAGTGTGTGACGGTGAGCAAGTCGCCGTTCTTGGCCGCTTGGAGGTAATTCTCGTTGCCTTGTAGGATAAACATATTTGTACCGTGATAGGGTCAATCGAAAGCTAATGAAGGTCGAAATTCGGGTTCTGGATCGAGTTTGGAGAGAGCAGGGAAATGGATAAATATACTACACAAAGAATCAGACACCCTATGTGATACAATGGGATTTGCTGCCTGTCCATCGTGATAATGCTTTTAATATCTCATGCTTACAGGCGTTTTCCTCCATGCAAAATCTATAATTGGCTTTCAAGACTTTTGATGGCTTTACTGGCGTACTAGAAAGTCAGGATCAGGCAGCAAATGCAAAAGCTGTTTCTATTACTAGACAAACGTATAGGGGCCTACGACTACCATAAAAGGGGTCGAAATCTCCATCATAGAGCCGCAATATCTTAGGAACCAACGTGTAACACACAAGCTAAATCATGAACTACAGAATGACATAAAGCAGTATTACAGAGTAGCCTTCCGTAATACCGACTGGTTCACATTCTCTCTCGCAGTAGTGAAATTAGGGCCTCTGCATCTCCCCGTCAATTCCTCTTGACCATTTCCAGCTGGTTTTTAGTGAGATGAACCTCGGTCTGGTAGTCGAGGAAAAGCTGCACTGTACCATTGCAACATCTTTCCAGGATTATCTCGATGACTCTGTCGGTTGACGAGATAGATATCCCTTTATCAGCACAAAACCGGACTAACCCATCAAATGGTAATCGTCAAGATATTCAAACAAAAAACATTTATCATCTTGCCTTAAGATTCCGTTTGTACATTTGATGTCATTACCAACATCGGCATTGGAGTTGCTTATCATCTTTTCCAGCATGGACTCTGACAAGTGAAGATTTGCATATTCGCACAAAACATTCGGTGCATCTCGTTTTAGACAGCACTCAACTTGCCAGATTGCTTCCCAAATAGCCTGAAGGTGGAGAGGACGTCTTTGGCTAACAAGAAGTCTCAGAGCGTTCTTGTTTCCAAGCTTTGCTGCACTGACTAAAAGGCTTTCTGATATCGGTGCGTTAATCCCTAACCGATAAATCAGTAGCCGGAGAACGCGAATTGCATTAGAGCCCTCTATAGCAGCTGTCATTATGTCTTCACTGATGACTACAGTATTCTCCCATTTGTTTAGGAGTAGACGTAGTGGTGCTTCATCATTTCTCACAACTATTTGTAGTGCCTTCTGAGTAATAGAGATATTTGGGTTCCGCACAAAGAGAAGCTCTAGACAGTTTTCATCCAGTGCAACAGCTTCAAGGGTGCCCCCATCTCCTTTCACAACCTGCCGATCAAGAAGAAGTGCAAGTGTTTCTTCTCTTATTCTGTGCAGAACCTTCTCCGTGGGAAATTTGTTGTAAGGCCTGTCCAAAAGCAACAATCTTTTAGTGCTGAAACATGAACCTTCGAAGGCCCGTTCTGGAATTCAGGGACCGCGAGAACCATCGAGGAGTTTAGCAAATATATGTTCACTCATATACCCATTACCTGATGCTGATACCAGAATATCTTCTGTGACATTGAACTTTGGCTCGCAAATATCACTCAAATATTGGAACTTCGAGTCAGGACTATAGAGACTTGATGCTGCTGAACATAAGATTTGTTAGGCTATTTGAATAGTCGAGCCTCCATTATTGATAAGCAATTCGAGCATCTCCTTGCGATTAAACACCGCAGCATTATCCAATACTGCTCCCGTAACGACAAATCCAGCCTGTTGTTTTTGTAAAATAAGCTTCGGTATCCCTAGGCCCTGACCTATGTTTGAAGCCACTCCTTCGAGAGTTCCTTTGGCCATATATGTGTCTCGGCCACAGTGATCCAACAGCACTCTCATAATGCCTAAGCCTTTTGACTGATTTCCGGCCATATAGAGGCAGACTTTTCTGTCCAAAACAGAGGCAGGAACCGACTGTCTCAGAAGATATTGGAAGACACGGTGATCGTTCCTATTCCTGGTCGCTGCAATCAGCATGTCCTCTTGAGACTATTGCTTCTTCATCCGAAAGTTGCAACAGTAACTCCATTACTGCCCATCTCGCTTTTTCAGCAAAAGCGCCAATATTTCCTTGTTCAATGATAGTTTGTGCCCCCATAGCTTTAAGAACATGAAAATAAGATCCTGGGTCTGATTGCATAGCCAAGTATGTTCTTCGCCGAATCACGAAAATCCATTCCTTTTTCATTCTGGCTTCGAACCTCAAGACTGCCTCTTGTATATACCTCATATTTCCCTTTCGTGCTCTCCATCGCATTTCCAAGGATCTTCTCAGAAGAACCATCTACTCCAATCTTCAATCATTTTTTCTCTTCCTCATTTAATCTTCCTTGGGCGACTACCCAGAGATTTCGTCTTTGAGAGCCACATTCAGCATCCTTAATGGACCTGGGATCTGATTTTAGCTCGTCTGTCGCTCCTGATGACTCAGTCTCGTTGGTTTTCCCATAATCCAGTCCTTCGGGGCTTGTCAATTGGTGATCATCTTTGCTTTTTTCTCCCTCCACAATGCTGACAATTTGAGGTGGACAGTCGCTCTCATCAGCCTGAGCTTTATTCTTGTCAAAGCAATCAATACAGTTCAACTTTTGGCAGAGATTATGAAACATGATTTGGGCATAAGATAAATCCTGCTCAGATGCTTTGAACGATCCTTGAGTCGAGAATTTGTTTAAATTTTAGTTGGATTGTGTGAGATCTTTATTAATTGCGTATGATGAATGTGTTTTAGACGCATAGCCGCTTACGACCACGTCGCGCATCTTTATTTGTTGGCTTAATTGAATTCCTGTATTACTGGCGGCGACCGATCATATATAGGTAATGGATTGTAATGATACTTCTGAATGTGAAGCCGGAAAAGAGTATCCAGGCGTCTTTTTCCATCGTCCCCTCCAGCAGCTATTTGATTGGGAATATATGCCGGTTAGCATTGGGCGTCTAAGAGTACAACCGGTCTCCTAGCACGGGTACTTAGAAATAAATTTCTGTAGCTCACTAGTAAGCTAGCATATCTACATATATCCTACTACCTTTATTCGTGCAAGAGAGATAGCGTGTATGAACTTGAGGTATCAGAGATCAATCGTGTTTACACAAACACTTTTCTGATATAGTGGGCCCCAGCATTCATATACAGCGAATCTTATAGGAACAACCCTTGCCCTGTTTGAGCGAGCCATGTCTCATCCAACGGAGAAGTGGAGATATGGTCTGCAGCGCTCAGATTCCTGCCACATTGTGCAGGCCGACACAAAAGATTTCCCTCGTGATGGGCTTTGGCAAAATCGTCGAGTTGACGACCGTTGGGGCTCCTATGGCTCACTGTTGATGTCACGTACCAGCCCAAGTATGGTCCCATCCTCATCATCTTTTTCTCGTTTCCATGGTGTCATCTCGCGAATGGGTGATGTATCTTCGAGGCCCTCTCCCTCCTCTGCCCCAATCAGTCACTCCCGTTTCCCTTTCCCCCGACCAGATACTACAACTTTCCTTGGGGCTTATCCCCCGGTATTCAGAAAGATATATGGCTGGACTCTTCGCCGCATGTTTTCCCTCGACTGAACTGGTTTATTCTAACTTTTCTTCTGAAAGCCGAGAGCCTGTAATGGTCTCCTTCCACGTTTGATGATGTCCATATCCAACTGAAACCTATATCTGGAAGGCATTGCATTGTACGTGAATCATTCTCTAACTCCAAGAAATTGGAAAGCTGCTTTTGGGAAGGTATTATGCCATCACCTGCGTTGGTTTGGAAGGGTTCGGTTGAGAAACGGTGATTAAGCCAGCCACAGATGAGGTGCGGTCTGAGTAAAACCAGACATGAACAGCGTAGCGGAATCGGCGCAGTAGGGAGAAGGGACTAAGTGGAAGGACTAAAGATGGTAAAGTGAGTACGTCAAAAGTAGAAGCTAACTCGATATGCTAACCAAGAAGGATTCCCCTGTGGTGGTGGTTGTGTGGATGTGTTGTGAAGTGGTCCCCCAATGCACCCGCGCAACCGCATAGAATGGCTGACGACAGCAAGAAATAGCTAAGGTTTCTGCTCGCCTTATCTCGCTATGATTGTTAAATCTGAATGCAACGGCACGCTGGCATTATATAGCTACTTGATGGGGGATACAGTTTGTTGGTCGTATCCCAGACTAGGCGCGTCGCTGACGCGTCTACCACGGCTTGACGTACGCCTGCAAGAGGAAGATGATGAGAATTCCTCTGGCCTTATCTTGCTACCTGATGACCTCACCTGCGATATATTTGACAACTTAACTTGTGCTGATTCGCCTTCGAGATATATGCTGGCATCATACTGCCCTACTTGCCGACAAACAGCCGCGCCGCTATGCCTGCGATTGATATCGTTGCTTCGCTCGTCCGCTGCTTCTATCAGCACGATGCCCAAAGTCTTGATCCGCAATGGCACTTTCCGGTTGGCATACGCACTGGAACACAAGGAGGTCAGCGCTGCTGACCAAAGGCCTAGGCCTGGTGGGCTGTTAGGCGAGAGAAAAGAGAGGATATGATGATGCGGCTAGGATGATCTAGCCTAACACAAGGAGAGTATCGAAATTACAGGCCCCTGTAGTCACAGTTGTCGTAGCGCTGTAGGAATATTTCTGACTCCGTCCATTCTCTGTCCACTTGTTGGAGACTCCAATCTCGTCTTGCAGGGATACAATCACGTCTCGCGCTCGCATTTCTAATCACCCCACGCCAGTCGGCTTGAGAGGCTCCTGGAAGGGGGGTAATAAGCCATTTCCATTGCACCAAGACATAGGTAAGCCAGACAGATTGCTATGATGACACCATATCAACGCCGCATAGCGTTACCGCAGTACCCCAACAGGATCAATACCAGCATCAGTTGATAAAACGGGCGTCGTTCCAGGTTCTGCCTCTCACACTTGCAGAACATTACCACGCGTACCGAGACCGAACAATATGACGCACCTCCAGGTTCGCCGAGTCGCGGTTATTGGCGCTGGGATTAGTGGTGTCGTGTCAGCAGCGCATCTGCTGCAGGCAGGGTTGGAGGTGACTGTATTTGAGAGGAATCATGCACCCGGAGGTGTTTGGTACGTCATCCTTACCCAGGATAGATCTTCATCAGTATTGACCTTATAGGCTGTATGATGAGCGCGCCGCACCAGAGCCATCGTATACCTCGTTGAAACCGCTCGAGTCGGAAGTGCATTTCGATACGGACGAGAAGCGCAATGTGGCTCTTAATCATGCGCCGCCGGGGTATGGACTCCGTTGAGCTATATAAGAGCTTGAGCTGATATTGTTAGACCGTGCTACGCTGGGCTCAAGAATAATGTGTGTACCCCTTTAATGCGCGTCAAGCTCAATGCCTGGCCAGAGGGAACACCCGACTTCGTCAGCCACTCCGTAATGCAAGAGTATATACAGGATACATCGAGGAAGGCAAGAGTTCATGCTTTTACCATCTATGGCGCACGAGTAAAGAACATTGCGAAGAAGGGCAGGAAATGGGGAGTTACTTGGTCTAGATTGGAGCAGGAGAGTGAAGGCGTCAAGGAAATAGAGCAATTATGGGTGAATGTGTTTGCACATCGAGTTTGATAAAATTCTGACGAGCATTAGGTCTTCGACGCTGTGGTAGTTGCCTCTGGCCATTACCAAACACCTCGCGTCCCAGATATTCCGGGCCTCGCTGAAGCAAAGGCCCATTGGCCGGAGCGCATTTTCCATTCAAAAAGATACAGGAAACCAGAGGGATACCAAAAAAAAGTAAACATCCGCAGCAAACCACTGGACAAACCAAGTTAATAATTATCAGAATGTTCTCTTGATCGGCGGTGCCGTCTCTGCCATCGACATCGCGAAGGAAATCAGCACTCAAGTAGAAACGATCTACCAGAGTACGCGAAACGGCAAATTCGACATTTCAGCCAGCATGCTCCCCGAAAACGGCGTTCGGATTAGCGAAATAGCACGTTACGAAATTTTAGATAATAGTGATGTCCCCGACGACAAACCGCTTCCGTTGAAAGTGCACTTGAAATCCGGCCAGGAGCTCTGTGGGCTTGACCAGATTATCATCTGCACGGGTTACCAGTTCACCCTGCCCTTTCTACCGAACTACCATGATGACAAGCTCACGTCGGGAGAAGCGAACGAGACAATTCTAATAACGGACGGGACGCAGGCGCACAACCTGCACAAGGACATCTTCTACATCCCAGATCCAACCCTTGCGTTTATAGGCGTGCCTTTCTACACCGCCACATTCACGCTGTTTGAGTTCCAGGGTATAACCGCAGCAAATGTCCTCTCTGGAATTGCTAGTCTCCCCTCAGAGAGCGCCATGAGACAAGAATACAACGAGCGAGTAAACAAAAAAGGACATGGGAAGCAATTCCACTCGCTCAAGGACGTGGAGGAGGACTACGTCAACAGCCTCCTAAACTGGATAAATAGACCTAGAGCAGAAAAGGGTCTCGGCCCCATCGAGGGACATACTGAAACATGGCATGAAGCGAAGAAAGCACAGCGGGAACGCCTTGGGGCGTTTTTCGAGGACAGCCGGCGAGACAGCGGCGTCGGACTCTCTGAGCTACAGACGTGCAGCACATGATTCAAGAATAATCAGTATAGAGTATTAAATGATCAATTCACACGGTTCCTGAATAGGCGTTAGAAGTTTAGGTATTCGGGAATAGAGCGTTCTTGAGACCTGTAAAAAGGCGAGGGAGTTGCTTAGAAAGTTTTTATATGGACTCGGCGAGAAGAATTAATCGAGTTCTTGCAGATTTGATATCTGTATATGGTTGGATGTAAAACACAAAAAACGTTTCTTGTGGGTAGGAATCAAAGCAAAGTGCAGGAGCTTTTTCAGAATTCAGGCTTGACCATTGAAAGGTGTAATTCATGTGAAGAGTTATTTTTAGAAACATTCACTTTGTGCAAGAAACGTCCTTAGAGCCTTTCCATCTCTTTCAATCTCCTCAAATCTCAATTAGTTATCTTAATATGAACCGGAGCAAATGCCTCAGAACTACATTGCCATTTCCCGTCTGGTCAAGATTATTGCGAAAATTTTTGCCGGTTGATTTGGTATGATCCTGCAGTTCCTTCAACTTATGGAAGAGCTGTATCTCACTATCATTTCCCCTACTGCGAGCCCAATCAATCAGGCCAACAATATTCACGTATATCCCTCGCACGGCCTATAGATTCATGTCAATATGACATCGCATCACAAAGAAAACTGGGAATAGTACACTACCTTCTCGCATTCATGACAGCTTCTTGGTAAAGGTTCAATCCTCACAGCGCAATAAAGGGAATGCCAAGCAGAAATGTCATCCTCTGCCCCAAACCAGAGTTTGAACTATTGAGTAAGCGCTTCCTGGTACTGGTCCCAAGCTTCGGCTGAGTTCCTATCGCCTTTACGCCAACCGTAGAATCTTTGTAAGGACGAGCCCTCCGCCGGTGAGTTCGAGGAGATGCAGCGTCGGCGTTGGGACCAGGATACAGGGAGCGGATGACGATGTGTGGTTTGAATTCGAGCGGTGCCCCGAAGGCCTCCCCGGCATGAAGGGCGAGAAGGGCTCCAAGAGTGCAAGACGAGCGTGAAGGGCCATTACCTACAGGTACTTAAATATGTACGACTAGTAGTAGCAACTCATTCAATTGAGGGGCTTTATGTTGACATGATTGAATACAATGTGTTGATATCCTTGCAAATGGGCTTCGCTGTGGTTGTGCTGGCTGTACTGGCTGTATAAGTTTGTTACCGCTTATAAGTGACGGAGCATCTATACATAAATTTACGAATAAGCTCAACTGATCTCAAGATGGCGTTATAATATTCCCGGGGTTATTCGACAAAAATCTATGATACCGAATCAAATGATTCGCCAATATTGTATATACTAATGCATGATTCTAGAGACTAATATTAGGATTCTTTCCCCTCAACTTGGAACCCATGAATTTTCAGCACAGATCTGCTTTCAGCGTCAATAATCCCTGGCGTTCTTGCTTCCTTATCCGCTCAGAGAAAAGTAAGCAGTAGGCATCGTCTCCAAAGGCCACTGGGTCATAAATCCTTCCCAGCTAACTGGCTTGACTTCAGTATATCGCTCATTGTCCAGGTCCGTACCCAGGAGAGTCTGTCCGTTGACCCAGTAGTAATAGAAAAAGCTTATGCGGCGTCCAAAGTGTTAGCAATTTCCCTCGAAAGAAAGGCAAAGGGGAAGCGATGTAACATACAGCGACATATAACTGTACACATCCGCCGGGCTCTTCTCGCGCTTCTCATGCATACATTGATACAGGTCTTTGAGGGACCCTCTGCTCTCCAAGGCAGGCTTAATTCCGTAGACCTTTTCAAAAGAAGCAGCGATCTCTTTGATGGTAGCTCGGCTACCGAGGACTAAAAAAAATATTCAGTAAGGCTTCAAACCGTGACAATGTCATGTAAACTTACACTTCACAATGCCAGTTGCCTTGGGGTCCACAGCAACCGCGGCAGTAAATTCTGCAGCGTTATCGTAGGTCGTCCCTTCCATTACTTCATCGCCCGATCCCCAAAAGCGTAGAGTTTGAGATTGAGGGTCATAGATGTTGAAAAATGGGCTGAAGATGGGCTCCATGAACCCTCCGATGAGGATGTGGACACCCTGAACCTTCTTGGTCTCAACGTAGGCCTTAACATGGATCATCGGATCTTTAGGGAACAACTCGCCGAGCTTCAGCTTGGTGTAATCCAGCGCCCAGTCACTAGCAATGTAGCGTGGTACTTCACAGCCGTCGCAGGCCTCAATCAGAATCTTCTGTCCATCGACCATAAGCTTATCATCGCCGAGATAGCAGCACACGATAACGTCACAGCCTTTGGCAAAGGCGTTGATCGCATCTTTGCTAAAAGCATCTCCTTGGAAGAGAATGACTTGAGCCGAGGACGAGATTGCTTCCGGAACTTTGCTGGGATCACGGCAGTATCCGCGAATGTTCACCTCGGGTCGCTTAAGCAGATGAGACACAAGGCGTTTGGCAAACTTGCCAGTAATTCCAGCAATTCCAACAGTGATGGCCATTGTTTGAATGAAGTAAGACTCCAGATCTTGAAATGTATTCGGCAAGCAGTAGAGTGGCCTGTCTATATTCCCAAAAAAATGAAAATGTTTATTTCTCGCGATTGCACATGGCGTATTTATATTGCTGTAAATGGGTTCCCCGTCTGTTTTCTTTCGCCACGCTCTATAATCCGGGCTCCAAGGTTTAGGCCGGGATTGTAGTTAATAGACGAAGGCTTTAATCATCTCGGGCACTATATTAGTCCCGTATCCCCACATCTCGGCACTACATTAGTGTACTCATTACATCCAAGCTTCTGGGCGCTCTTGTCTCTGCCTTGGATCCTTTCGACAATATGAACTATTTAGTTGCGGAGGTCATTGAACATAGCTTAGAAATGATAGAAAATATAGGTTTCCCTGGGATATTGCTTATTGATGAAGTACCAAATCTTACCAAACGGAGTATCTTAATAGATGAATCAACCAGGATTAGGTAATCCAATATCAGCTTCTTTTCAAGCCCGGATGAATAATAAGTTGATATCTACACTCTGTTTTATTCATAGAACTGTTTAAGCCAACCGGTAACAGAATTTTCCCCGGTGATGTTAGGATCACTAATACAGATTCGAGCCATCCTTGATTCTTTTTTAATCGATAAAAAGATTGTATATCACAGGATCTTCGGTTGCCAGTTTCAGAACTTATTTGTGAGAAAGAAAATGCCCGGAAAAGCCTAAAAAATATGGGAAGCATGAAAGGACCAATGTTCGAGAATCTTGCCATTCAAAAAGGGTCCTGGATTCTAGTTACCGGAGTCAACGGCTATATTGCGTCTCATATCGCCAATCAGCTACTATTGCAATTTCGAATTGGTACCCGTTGAAGATGCGGTTTGCTCAGGTGCCTTCAACAATGTTATTCAAGGTAGGCCACTCCATGTATTGCACTCTGCATATCTAACTTCTGTTAACCCATTGGCATGATATAACAGGTGTCTCGGGTGTAGTTCACGTTGCAACTATTTTCGGTGGCGGGCAAGACATTATTGAAAGAGTGATCGGTATGAATTGGAATCCCCTAAACACCGCATCCCAGGAGCCGGCAGTCAAACGACTTGTATACACTTCCTCCTCTGAGGCCGCTGTTTTCTCGTCTTCCCTTGAGCGTGATGAAAAGCAGCCTGCGCGAATAATCCCAAAACTTGGAATGAGATTGCGATCGAGAGGATTCAAGGCAGAACATCTTCTGTCACACCAAAGGAAGGATTCGATGTCTATGCTGCGAGCAAGACGTTGGGGGAGCAGGCGATCTGGGACTGGGTGAAGAATTCCCAGCCGCGGTTTAAGGTCAACACAGGTAAATTCGAGTTTTCCCAGTCTCTGCAGAGATTTTGACACATCTCTCAAGTTCTACCGTCGGTCTGCTTCGGGGCTCGATTGAACCGGAGAAGCAAGGGCATGCGTCTTCGTCTGGTTGGCCAACGGCAATCTTTCGAAATGAGTTTCACAGCATCTGGCCTGTCCTGAAGCATATCATACCCACAGGTGAGACGGATTTGTGATATTCCCTTAATATTATGAAAACCTTCTAAATCCAATCAGGTGCCTACTTTGCCAACGTAGAGGATGTTGCCCTACTTCATGTGGCAGGCCTCGTCAGTACCGAGGTTGAGGGCGAGCGACTGTTTACATTTGGAAGGCCTTTTACTTGGAAAGAGATCACGCAAATATTACAGGCGAGCTTTCCCTGTCGCAATTTCTCGGACGAGCCAATGAAGCACAAGATGATAGCGACCAATTGTCCAGGCCTTTGTGTATTTGTCAAAGTGCTTAATTCATTCAAAGCCGAGCTCGTTAGTTGTCCAACTGTTTTCTGATGTAGTATCTATTGGTAGTTGGCTATCCTGATACCAAGAGAGAAGATTATATTGACCCTTGACAATGATGTATGGCAGGATTGCCCAGCCACGAGCATTAACACCCTGGGTCACTGTGACCCATTCATGAGCACCAGGCTGTTTTGTTTTTGTTTTGCCATGTTTTTTGGAGCTTGTGACAACCATTGTAGTCAAGGTCATTCCCAGACAAAGGCAACTTTGCCAGAAGCACAGGATACTACGAGACAAATTTCACTGTTTTGGTAATAATTGTGGAGGGCATTCAATCACTCAAGGGAGTATGATAGAGAAGGAATCTCTAATGGCCTGAATTTCCAACAATATGCAGATCCTGGCCGTTTCAAAGGTTCTTTGCCATTGAATCACCCATTCGAGTGGATAACTCATGTGGAAATTATTTGCATTGAAATCGGCCATGACCAGTAATTGGCGAGTTGTATTATTTACCGTCCTTTGCTTCATTTAACTAACTTAAGTTACTGCATGGGATCGACGGAACTATCGAGGGAGACTCACGCCATCCTCTTGTTCTTATGCATGCGCCAGAATCAGGTCCGCCCCCTTCTCAGCCACAGCATACAGTGTCGCCTGGATATTGCCCTGCGGCTCCAGCGGAAACACGCTGGCATCGACCACCCGCAGATTGCGCGTGCCATGCACCCGGAGCCGGTCATCGACCACGCCCCCTTGGTCGACCGGCATCATGGCGCAGCTCCCGGCGGGGTGGAAGCACGTAAAAAGCCGGTCTTGAACTGCCTGCTTCGCGCCCTCCAGGCTCGCCAGCGTCGTCTCTTCCACGCTGGGGATGCGCTGTTCCGGCTTCAGTAGGGACCGGAAGGGCTCGGTGTTGGCGATCTGCTCGATATACTGCGTGTGGCGCGCCAGGATCTCCAGATCCAGCGGGTGGCTCAGGTACGCCGGGTCGTAGGCCGGCTTGTCTTCAACGTGAGACGATCGGATATGCACGGAGCCCCGCGAAAACGGATGGCAAAGCACCGCCAGAATGCTGATGTAGTTTCCCTCGGCTTTCTTGTCGAATAGCTCCGCCATGGACGTCCCTCCGGCGTTCATGTGCAGCTGCAGGGGCAGGAACAGGTATTCGGCCGCCGCCTGGCGGTCATCCAGGAGAGTTTGGGCTAGCAGATCTTTCTGCTCCTGGGAGCACGCCCCGACATCGTTCCCCTGCAGAGCCTCCGTCACAATCCGGTGAGCCTCCTCTTTCGAAGCCTTCTCCTTGCCATCCACCAGTGGGATATAGGCCGCGCTCACGGGCATGCCCGCCAATGGACCAGTTCTAGTTTTCTGATACAGCTCCAGCAGCGACTGGACCACCTGGGGATCGCGCATGACATCGCCCGACACCTGGCCATCGGCAACTTTGTAACTGATGACGGATATGCAGTGGTCCTGCAGGTTCTCTCCGACGCCAGGAAGGTCTACAACAGCAGGGATGTTGTGTTTCCGCAACAAATCCGCGTTCCCGACCCCGGAAAGCTCTAACAGCTGCGGCGAATTCAGGCTACCGGCGCAGAGAATCACCTCCTTCCGCGCAGAAATCGTCTTTGTGCCCTGCGCATGGCAAACCTGAACCCCCGTCGCAGTCCTCTGTCCATCACCAGCCCCATCACCCGCTGCGAACAGGATTCTCTCGACACTCGTCTCAGTCAGCAGCGTCACATTCGGTCGATCAATGTCGTACGCCGTCGCCGCGCCGCGGGTCGCATTCTCCGCGCACACTGACAACGGAGGCATAAACGCTCCCAGTTTGTCACCCTGGATCGGGTCATTGGCATCATTCCAGCCGAGCTTCGCAAAGGTCTCGTCCCAAGCCTGGTTGAAGGGTTCATATGCCGCTGGGAACGAGACCGGCAGCGGGCCAGTCGACCCTTGCTCGCTGGGATCCATGTACCCATCCAATGCGAGAAAGCGAGACACCTCCTCGTCGGGCGTGGTGTACGTGTGGAACTTCCGCAGATACGGCGCCATGTCCTCTGCGCCCCAGTCCGCATTGCCTAGCGCTTTCCATGAGTTGAAGTCTCGCTGCGACGGGTACAGGACCATGGAGAAGTTGAGCGCCGACGATCCGCCCACCACGCGGCCCCGGGGTTGGGGTATCTGGCGCCCGTTGACGTGCGCCTGGGGCTCGCTCATAAAGTCCCAGTCGACTTCTTTGTCGCCGAAAAGGGTTGTCAGTAGACCTGGGGTTTCGATGCGTGGGTCGCCGCTGCGGTCAGGGCCAGCTTCGATGAGGAGCACGGTCGTGTTGGGGTCTTCGCTAAGACGCGAGGTTACCACGAGACCGCCGATGCCGGCCCCGATGACGATGTAGTCGTACTGTTGGTGAGTGTTGGATTGAGTCATTTCGTCGAAGAGAGCTGGAGAGGGATGAGATTGGATGGAGGAAGGGGAAGGAGGGCCTGGAGGTCGATGAGAGTGTCATCCATGAGCATCTGTCCTCGATCTGTCAAAGTATAGTAGACTGACGACGACCTGCAAATGACTTCGAGTCTGCACAAGCCACACATCGAGCTACACCAGGTGGATCCCATGACGAATAATAGTTTGCATCTAAGGTTACGGTACACCCACTGACAAGGCCACTGCGGTGTGGCCAGTACTGGCAATGGCACTGATACTCACCGTGTGACGGGAGACCCTGAAGGGATTGGACAATGTCTCCAACCAAAGCACTACAGAGCGCTAAGCCGCTCCATACCATACCATTCCATTCGTCTACCCCCTTGAATTTCACCCCCTGGATTTCCGAACTAGCTGTCATACGATTGCGACAGCCATCCATTGGTTATGTCGGCGGTACACCTCACCGACCTTCCCACGGCTTCGCAGTTGGGTAAAAAACACTTTGGAAAACAGACTCTGCATCAATGGCCTAGCGTGCCCCATTCCCCATCCACAAGCATAATCAGTGCCTTGCCACCGCGATCTGTGCAGTGCGTGAACTCTGCCACCGCCAATGACGGCAGCGGCCTAGTGTGAATAGAATAACTAACTAGAGGCCTAGTATTTATCTATGCACGAAAACGTCCGCAGTATTTGATGAGCAGCCTGCAGCGCCCTGCAGCAGAACCACTGTTCCTGCTAAGGTTGATAAGACTCATTGTGCGCATGTGGCTAATCTCGAGTCAACTCCAGGATACTCGAGCCATGAGAGGCCCTCCAAAGGTCAGTACTCAGCTGATAGTTGCGTGCTGATTTCATTGACATGGGTCTTGTTAGCTGTCGAAGAGGGAAACTGGGCAGAGTGCGTGGGCTGCATTGGCTGCATTGAGATGTGATCGGAACTAACTTTGCATGGCTGCTGCAGAGGCGGAGGAGTATAGAGCTGAAGACGATCCTGATATAGTGTGCGATTGGCTGAGCGTGGTGGGGATCCTGCAGAACCGGTCGATTTGGAGGGTCCACATCTTTCTACTCCGCTAGCCACTGTTGGTGCGAGTGTATCCCACCTTTCTTTCGTAGACCGGCATTCGGGTAATGTTACTGTTCTGCACGTTGATTCCGATCTGGTAATCCCAATGGCTCAGCTGTTATCGCCCAAAGTTTGGAGAATCCATGACAAAACCTGGCGAGGAGAGAGCATATGCAATGGAAGCATGGACACTAGGGGGGAATCCTGGGTGGGCTTTGATTGAGTCGTCCAAGGTATTTAAATAGCACTCCTCTTGACACAACAAAGTCAACTATCTCAGATCACGTCCAGTGTCCATAGTCACAGCAAACAACCCCTATACCCCAAACACACAAAAGACACACAATGAACATTCCTGTTCAAGGCGAAAGCACCTTTGGCTACCACGGCCTGGAGACCAGTGGCCCCTCCCACGAGGAGGTCGTCAAATTCCTCATCCGAGAGTTTTTGGAGAAGATCAATTTCGACCGCAGTCTGCCCTTCACCAAAGACCATGAGCTCGAAGCCGCGGTGTGGACCTACTTCAAGAGCCTGAACATGGGGGAGAAAACAGAGTCCGCGGTATACAAGGCCCTCAAACTCTCTGTCACTTTAACCCACCAAGCCTACACGCTGCTTCCCTTTGAGAACAAGGTTCTCTGTGCCATCCAGATTCTTTATATGTTTCTTGTCGATGACATTGCCGAGCATTTTATGGATGACCTACGTTGCTTTGCCCAGAAGTACGGATACCTCCCTCCCTACCCAACACTATCTCTCGATCCCAGCTGATAGAACATGATTGATACAGCTTCATCCTGAATAACCCCCACAACCACCCCCTCCTCCGCAACTTCGACTCCCACCTCCGCTACATGGCCCAGTATTACGGGCCCTACTGCCACTCCACGATTATCAAGTCCCTGTTTGACTACGTCAACGGCCGGATCCTAGAACACGAGATGGAACAGACCCAGTTCAAGTTTCCGACCAGCTCCCGGCTGATGCCCATGCTTCTGCGCACGAAGGTCGGGGCGGCCGAAATCTTGGTTTCCATGATGTGGCCGAAGGCCGTCTTTCCGGAGGAGACGTATCTCATGCGGTACTTCCCTGCGATCGGCGAGCTGGTGATTTTTATCGACTTCACCAACGACATTCTGTCGTACTACAAGGAGTTTGTGATCCGGGAGGAGAAGGGCAACTTTGTGGCGAATTTTGCCGAGACGCATTCCATGTCGCATTTAGAGGTGCTGCGCCATATGGCGAGTTATACGCCGCAGGTGGGTTATTCTTCTTCAGTGATGCATGTTTTCCAACGGAAAGTGCTAATATAGACCATCCCCCACAGGTGATTAACTCAGTGTACCGTATGCTCCAGGGCCAGGAGGAGCTGCTGAAGCAAGTGCAGACCTTTGTGAACGGCTGGATTATGCTGTGCACTGCGCACCGGCGGTATTATCTAGTGGAGCTGTTTGAGGATGAAGGGTACCTGCCGCCTTATGATGAAGATGCTTGAATGTCCCGAATATTGACTATTCGTGCACATGGATGTATGTACAGATAGACGTAGGGAAAATCGATCTGCAGATGCTGGCGTACTGGCGGATTGAGATCCATACAAGCCGTTTTGATTCTTCCTCTGTTAGGACATAGCTGCTGTATATCCGTAACTGTCTGTATAACTACGAAGTAGAAAGTGGGCTGACCTATCATGGCTCTAGTTCTCTGCAACTGACTCGAGATCCGGTCGGTGCTCCATCTGCCCTACCCCTAATTCACAACACGAACGCGAGATGATCCAATCAGTTCCTCAAAAGGTTAGATTGATGAAAAGGCATCGCCCCAACAGATCTACCAGTCAAACTTTGCACTCGGAAAGATCGGCAGTTCCGAGATCGAGCCTTCGCATGTCTACATAGTTCGGGCAATGGGCCATTCTGAAGATGTTGCGGTGTATGTTGGGGCCTAGCCCTGTTTGGCAGTGAAGGTCACATGGCCCGCACATCTAGATAGCTCCGGCAGATAGCTTCATTTGGTAGAATCGGAGACATTTTCGCCTCCATCGGATCCCTTCGCATAGCTACGTGTCTCGTCATAACATCAAGCACGGCACTAAGCCTAATGACACTACTATTCCCCTGATGCATTATCAAGAATCGATAATTTACATTATTTCGTCCTGTAGTACTGAGTCTTGGCAGAATGTAGAAAGTTATTTATCACGCTGTTGAATGCTGTCCAGGATCATGTTGAGGACTGCCTTTTTCACTCCACCACGGCTTTCGTCGAGGGCATCGATCTGAGCTTGTAGCTCCCCCAGCCTCCTTTTCTCAAAGTCCGTGTACAGCGCATCTATCCCCAGCTCACTGAATATGCCCTTGACTCTTCGTTCATGATCCATCCCCTTCTGCCCATATGACTCCCTCAGCGCCTGTTGCTGGTGCACATCACTCAACCCCCGCGCCTGCACGACAAGCCACGTACACTTACTATCCTGGATATCGGTGCCCACCTTACCAGTGACGGCTGGGTCCCCGAAGACATCGAGGAAGTCATCCTGGATCTGGAAATAGACCCCAATATCCAGCAACACGCTCTTCGCCTGTCCCAGCCCCTCCTCACTCGTCCGCCCACAATAGAGCATTGCCAGCGCAACCGGCAAATAAAAACTGTAGAACGCGGTCTTGTTTCTCGCGATAAACTCATACCGCTCCGCCGTCATATCCTGGATCTGTCCACTGGCCGCCGTCGTGGTATCACACAGCTGACCCAGCTCCGTCCGAAACGCCGCTTCATGGAAGAGCTCCACAAGGGCAGCGTACTCGGGATGGCCGCGGAAGTGTCGCCGCAATAGCATAAAGATACACGACTTCAGCATGCAAGCGTCGTTGATCGCCGTCAGTCCGACCCCTTCGCCTTTGTACCAGCACGGCCGGCCGCGGCGGTACTCCGAGCCGTCCATGATGTCGTCCCACACAAGGTAGGCCGCCTGGAAGAGCTCGACCAGCCAGCCTAGGATCCGGAGGTGTGCGTGCTCTTGCGGGGTGGGGGGGTTCGGGAGAAGAGCGTAGCCTGATTTGACAACAGTGATGCCACGGTTGAGCTTGCCGCCTTCGGTGGTCGCCGTGAGACACTGCGCTTGGATGTCAGCGTGTTGTGTACATAGATCAGCGGTTTTGGAGGAGAGGTAGGGGCGCCAGGAGAAGGGGATATACATCGAGAAAGCGAGATATGTTTACAGAGGGGTTCCCCCTTTGCTCGAGGTCCTCTTGCAGTTCGGCAAAAAGCTCTGAGCGAGTCGCGGCGAATGTCTCCAGGGCTGCCATGATGGGACGCTCTATCGAAGGGTAGACCAGTGTGTTTGTCCTCTCAAAAGGTAAACCGCTGAAAAATTATGAGATTCTTTAATAACGTGCAATCCAACCACGTATCCCAAGGGATTCACGGATCGTCACTGTTCTTGTCGAGGAAGCGCAGCCAACATACACTCGCTACCATGCCAAGGGTTAGCTACTGCATACACCATCTTGCAGCTGGGCCACCACGATGAGCTGGCACTGAGTGGGGTCGGAGACAGAACAGCCCCACTGGCATCCAGGTTTTGGGAAGAAGACTCAGGAGCAATGCGCGATCGTGGATTCTTGGTATGTGGACGGGCCTTTAGGTGGCCCACTTGGCCCGGTACCATGGAGAAGACACGACACAGTAGCAGGCCGTACTGTGTACTGCAGGCCGCATCGAGGGGTTCTTACCGAGATATCCCCGGCCTGCATACTGTTACTTCAAGTCTGCAGCTCTTCACGCCTGCACGGTCCATGTGATGAGCTCCACCCTCAGCCGCACTGGTTCGTTTGTTAGGGTCATGATTGACGTGAATCTGCAAGCCTCTGCTCATGGTTGGTACAGGGCTCCCCCCTCCATCACACCATCACCGTGACCGTGACCGTGACCGTCAATCAGCACAGGCATGATATTCAGCTCCGTACTGCGTATATTGCGTACTCCTCCATCCCCCACTACTCATGGTCAGCCCCTCCAAAAGGACTCTATCCAGGTTCCACAGCTCCTGGATGGAAATATCAGCCAGCCCCAGAGCGATGGCCACAGAAGCGATGTGATTCGAGAATCTCTTGCTGTCGAGGATGCCGAGACATGGTTGTGGGCAGGGTCTTCAACATTGATTCCTTCGGTTTTATCAAGTCAACCTCTCTAGTGCTCTGTGACCGGACTTCTATACTCTATGTTCGTGAAACATGGCTTCTTTGTGGATATATGCGTTGTCTATCTTGATCTTGTATGGCGCAAGCAAACTCCTCCGAATGGGGGCTCGTGAGCAAAGTCTACCTCCAGGCCCGCCAACAGTGCCTGTTCTCGGTAATCTTCATCAGATACCTTTAACAGGATTCTACAAAAAGTACGGTTTTCTCTTGGGTTTGAAAACTCCAATAACCAACTCGTATTCGTTCCTAGGTTACTCGAATGGGGAGAGAAATATGGGAGCATCTTCTCATTAAAAGTGGCCTCTGGAACAACCGTGATCCTCCTTGATCGAATGGCAATCCACCAACTACTCGAGAAAAAGGGTTCCATCTACTCAGATCGACCTAGAGACCATGTGGTGTCGATAATTGATTCGGGTGGATTAGCCCTGTGGGATAAAAATGCTCACTGGATGATGCAGAGAAAGGTGACATCCTCGAGCCTTTCCCCATCTCAGGTCGAAGGAAAGCTCCGCCAGATCCAAGAAGCGGAGTCCGCGATTTTGATTCGTGATCTTGGACTCACTCCCCAGAGATTCTTTGACCATGTCAAACGCACCATTTTCTCAGTTAACGGTATAGTTGCCTGGGGGTTCAGGGCACCGACTTATGAGAGCTGGTGGGCATCTGGAGCGTGTGACGTGTCGGATGAATTCTTCTCAGGCATCACACCCGGCGCATATCCGCCGGTGGATCAGTTCCCTTTTCTAAAATATTTGCCTGATCTGATGAGTCCGTGGAGAATACGTGCCCAGCAACTGAAGAAAAGAGTCGATTCTTTCTGGGGTGACGCACGACGACGCCTGGATAAAAGACGTCAAAAGGGCGACAAGCGAGATTGCATCGCAGATAAGCTGCTAGATGGGACTCAACCCATTGATATGCCTCTTACAGACCGACAATTTAACGATTTTTTGGGTTTCCTCGTTGCAGCAGGGTCAGACACCACCTCCGCAACTACTTTAACCTCGATTCGTTACCTTGCGGGCCATCCTCATGTACAGAAAAAAGCCCAGGCTGAACTCGATGCTGCGTGCGGAGCGGATAGGTCTGTTTAATGACCAAATACTTATATATGATACCATGACTAAATTTCTTCCAGACTACCTCTTTGGTCGGATTATGGCAAACTTCCTTATATAAACTGTATTATCAAGGAAGGCATGAGAATCCATCCTGTGTGAGTCGAAAATCCCTATCTATTGATTCAAGTAAACTAATTTTTTGCAGGGTTCCTGTAGTCTTTCCACATCGTGCTCGACAAGACAATTGGTACCAGGACATGTTCATCCCTCGAGATTCGCTGCTTCTCATACCCGCCTGGGCTCTCCATCACTCCGAAGCTTGTGGGTACAAAGATCCGGAACGTTATAACCCTGACCGTTTTATCCATCATCCGAAACTTGCTCCAAGTTATGCAGCAAGTGCCGAGTATATGAATAGAGGTGAGGATTTGATGACCCTGCTTAGTATGCAGATTTTGGTCTAGCTGACATCCCAATAGACCACTATGCTTATGGAGCGGGTCGTCGTCTTTGTCCTGGTATCCATCTCGCAGAGCATATGCAGTGGCATATCACAGCAACGTTACTGTGGGCTTTTGACATCGTTCCTGCGACTGATCCCGAGACCGGGGAAGAAGAGCATCTGGATTTAGATGCATTCCGAGATAGCCTTGTACAGCATCCAATGCCGTATAAGGTTCACTTCAAGATCCGGAGCCAGGCGCACATGGAAACAATCATGCGTGTCGCGAAAGAGGCAGAGTCATACCTGCAGCAGTTTGAGGAAAAGTGAAGTCTCGTGGGATTTGGGAATCCTTTGAATATGCGGAGGCGTGACCAGACTAGTTGTCCTTGTTCACTGGAATGGGCGAAGCAGTGCAGTATCACCATGACTCCTTGTTGTCAGCTTGTCTTTCACCATTGCTATTTTTATGTCTACATTTCAACAGAAGAGCACCATTTATAAAGAAAATTGATAACGTGAGCAGACAGTCAATCCATCGAGTAGGGAATTATTATTGCTATATAATAAAAAAACAAAATCATCAGGAGCAAGAAACTAGCCACAAAGTAGCACCGGTAGCCAACCCCACGAACGAAACAGACAAAGACACAGATGGCACTGCTCTTGCCATTGGAACTGCCGCTGCCGCTGCCACCACCGTTGCTACTTGCGCTGTTTGGGAAGACGATGAGAAAGAAGAGCTCCTGGAAGTGTTCTCACCCGGGGCATTCGAGACGCTGCTCGCAAGCACTTTCAATCGAATCCCGGGTAATTCCTTGCCGGTGTGGTCGTACACGGTCTGGGGGGTTGTAACCGAGAAGACGTCCACGAGTTGGCCGGTTCTGGCGCCCTCCAAGCCGTGGTCGATCATGTCTTGGACCTTGAGTGGACGGGACGGGAGGTCGAAGGCATCGAGGAAGGAGTTCGATTTCGAGTTCTCGATGAGACCAGACTTACAGGGAGGCGACCTCACGGAGGTCTGGGAGTCCTTCGCTGTCTGGACTTTCTTCATATCGAGCTTGGTGTACCGAATACTGAGGTTCTCGTAGTCGATGCGGAGGGTGGCGGTCCCGTTGGCGTTGAGCTGGACCAGCCCGTAGTTGTTGCTTTCCTGTGAGTACTCGTAGACGAGACCCCCCGAGAACGACTGCGACATGGCGTGAACAGTTACGAGTATTGTGCCGTCACGGCGACCGGAGACCATGCTTGAACCCATTGTCGAATAAAGTAGCACGATGAGAACAGAATAGAAGAGATGGAAAGACTATTACTTATAGACTCTTTCCGTTGTCAGTATCAAATGAAGTTCTAAACAAGATTGCCAAGTTGACCAGAGTTAAAAGATATCAAAAGCATTCTTTCTCGCAGAACTAAAACAAAAGAGAAAGACGCTACACTCCTTTTCTTTGAGGTTAAGTTGGCCAAGCAACATGAGCTACCAAGTCTGAATAGCACAGCGATGATGAGTAGCAACGAAGGTCGGTAAAAAGGGCCTCTCGCCATTTTCAAGGCAAGGTAAGAGAATCGACTAGTGAATGTCAGACTGGGTATTTGGAGAAAACAGCACCCGTGGGATACTGGCAAGGGCGGTTCACAGTTCATGAAAAGATAACCGTTTGAGGATTAAGGCTATAAGACTAGTTATTATGGCTAAGCAGAGTCATTAACTCCTCGTCTTACCGAAATTTCTTCTTTGCACTATCCTGGAAAACTAAATGCCCGTCTCATGGCAGTGGAATCACACCTACATATAAGTGTTTCTGGGCTTTCGCAGAGTTTCGCTCATGGCTTTTGTTATCTAGAATTCGTTCTTGTGCATATCTAGCACCGGAAACTGGACTTCCGCCGTCGCCGTAAGCCAATGCAGAAAGCTGTTGAATTGGACAAAAGATCAGATCATTAACACTCAGGATGTTGTAGTGGTGACGGAAACGTGGCAGGATAATGACGGTGATTGGTAGGCTGAGTCGACCATTCCCATCCCCCGACGGCAGCGGCTCGAAATTCATGAGTATGATGTACTGGGCGTTCTCCAAGCGCTTAATGCCAGAGGTAATTAACCACTAGAATCGATATGGATACCTATGATGAAGCAGGTAATCGAATACGTCTAGTCTCTGGATACATGACATAGTGAATTTGCCAAGTCGTCAGGGTAGCAGTTAGATCTAGGAAAGATTTTGGCGTGAACCTGAAAAGAACTAGATGCAATCTGTGGCGATTTATGATCAATAGGTCCTTAAATACTGGAACTGAGGTAATGTATATTGTTTCCGCGGACGCCAAATTCCCGGGCAATTGAGACAGCACCCTCTGGTCCAAGAATAGCCGGATGATCCAAGCAAGACTCCCATTATTTGCGTTCTTGTCAAAGGGAGCTGATCTTTAAAAGGGCTGTTGGTAGTGTCTGAGGAGCCTAGCTGGTATGTCCAGAGACAAGAATTCAATTGTCATGGCTGACTGCCCATGTTTGCCTCCCCGTCAGCAGAGACAATGACTTCGTCTTTCCCTGGTCTGACGAGCCACAGAGCGTACCGTCATCGCCAGGCCGTGGTACTCACATGGCCAAGACGCTCAACCACCACATTTGCTATCAACGCTCGATCCCTGCGATACAGGTGGTGGCATGGAACTCCCGTGGAAGGTTTTCTGCAAGGACGATGATTCCAGCGGTGTGGCTCTCCAGCTTCTCCAAGACAGCTGGCATCTATTCAAGCATCTGCGCCTGGGCGACTGGCTGCAACAGGCGATGGGAAAGCAGCCAGCCGTGATCACAGTGTTCAACATGTATCATAACCAGCTGAGTTAGTCTCTTTTCAATTTCTTACGCCAATACCCCAGGGAGGTCAAGAAATACGACACGATCGCCAAGGTAAGGATAAATACTGCTGTAACACCCCAGAGGCAGCAGGTCTGATCCTGAGCATAGACACTCCAGTGAAATGATCCTTTTTTGTCCACGACTGTGGCACACGCACTGCACTGCTGTGGGGCGCTTGGCCATTTTGAAAGTTTCATGTTGGATGCCCATTTCATCACCCTTCCTTTGAAAACGGTCCTCGCCTGTCCCAACAAATATGTGCGTCGGCGATTAACTGTACTTGAAGTGTGATATCACCGTTATCAGACAAGTCCGGCCCTGGCTTGAGACAAGTTCCCTGTTGACGCCGACTTTCTGCTATCGGTCAGCAAACGCCCTGTGAGACCTATTGCTCTACAGCTGAGTGAAGACGCACTGCGAGAGTTCCATCAATTAAATACCCATAGTGTTCTTGTGAACGGTGATTTCTTGCACTGGCTCAGCACTCGGTGGGATCGCTTATGTCAAGAGACGGAAGAGGCAGTCGCAGTACAAGAGTTGAGCGGCCAAATGGAGTCGCTGACTTCGGTAAGTTCTGCTCCAAGTTAGCGACTTATTGCTGATGAGGTACCCCAGGATCTCTTCCATCTGCAGAACTTCTTCTCCCTCTCCGCCGTTCTGAGTGGGATGTCTGTTGCGGGGAAGCGGCCAGAATCCATCAGCCACCTCTTCGACCTCGTCGATAGCGAGGCAAATTACAGGCTTTACAGGATTGCCCTGCGCGCGGAACCGTCACTTCCGTTCCTTTATCCTCGATTGTCGATTATAGGAGAGGCAACCAGAAGACACTCCTGTCAGTCTTCGGTTTTCTCCGCTACCACCACTACCTTGAGGAGGCCATCAGCCACGGAGCTTCGCAGATGACAGGTGGGATTGGCCGAGCTTTGTAGCGCACCAACCCATGACAATTTTTCTCTTGAATAATACCTCGTCAGCTGTGTGGAGATGCTGGTGGTAGTTTACCCACCAAGCAGTCGCGAAGATTCAGCATTCTTTTTCAGTTGTCAGTCGACTTGTAATTGAGATGCTTATTACATGCTGTATCAGTTCATGCGTGGCTATCGCATTGCACGGATACGATGCTCTAAGTGGGTAATCAGCATCCGCCCCATCTGGAAAGCTCTTCTGAAGCTTGCAGAGTTATCGATGGTCATGTACATGTGCAAAAATTGGTATGCAACCGAGCTGCGGCAAAGGAAGTCATTGCATCAGTAATATGGTTATGATGAAAACCAGAGTCGATGGGAGTTAATATGGAGCCAGACAATAGCATGATCCACGGCAATATATAATATCCTATTCCTATGGGTTTCGTGGTCTGGTGGGTTAAGAAGTCTGCAGGCCTATAAGTATTGTCATGAGTTTCTTCTATAACAATCCTGAAGAGATTGCAACCATGGGGGTTAGGTCAAGAGTGCAAATTGTGAGACCGGAGGATGTGTGCATTCATTTATGCCGACTGGAGCGATTTGCAGAACCACAACTATAAGTACCTGTTTATGACCATGTGGAGCGTACCATTGTGATCAAGACCAATCGGCTTACTGCAAAGACGACCGAATGCAGCATATAACCAATCATTATTCTGGTGTTTCGCCCTCTTCCCCCATGGTCGCACTTCGCATATGCGCAGTTCTGTACAAAGTCTACACTTGGAAGCAAGGGTTCTACAGATAACCCATATGTAGACTAGCGTGTTTCAAGTCAGGGTTCAAGAGATAGCTCGTGAGAAAGTATGGGGTATACTCATTTCGAATTTTGCTGTAGCTCTGTTCTTTTGCATCTTGTCCATTTCCTTTCCCTTTCCTGTCCTCATCCGCCCAGCTAGGGAGAGCTGGTGTTAGGCTTTAGGCATGCAAGTCCTGTACAATGTAGCCTATCTTCCTACGAGAAGTACAAAGGAAATTAAGTTTTCACGTAATTTAGAGCTGAGGTAGTCCCATGGTAGATTTTAAGAATTAGCTTGATGGTTGCGGCATCAGGAACTGGAGAACACCTTCCCAACACCAGTCATTCACCGATAGGCTATTGGCTGGCATGCACACATTTTACCCGTGTAACAGAAGACACATGCCTGGATGCTGTAAAACGGATTTTCCCCTAACTCCCAAATCATCCCATGGTCGCTTTCAGCCCGTCGCAGAGCATGGACGCAGTGGCCGCCGGTAGGGCACACTTTACAGTTGCAGTCCTAGTCACACAGTGCAACAGTTCGCCAGCCCCTGTTCACGTCACAGAAAGTTGCAGAATAATCAGTAGCGATAACCGCGCATCTGTAGATACTTGGTGAACATCCAGGCTCAGGTAGCGCCAGAAGTGGGAGCAATAGAGTGAAGGTGACAGCTGTTAATGAAAATTATTCTAAAATAGCCAGCAAGCTATCCCAGCCTCTACGCCATGTCAAACAACTGTCAAAAACGGCGTTGGCTATTAGTTTCCGCCAATAGGCTTCCAATGAAGATATCCAGGTGAAAGCAGTTACAGTTAGGGCAAGAAACATTCTCCAGCGTGCTTTTTGGTCGACCATTCTGTTGACATTTCCCCAGTTCTGACATATTGAGTATTATTTGACACTTTGTTCAATCTTCGCCGATTAATTCAATCATGGGGATTGAGACATTGGATAGAAGCGGGGTGTGTAAAATCAAGCCTTGCACAATTTGAGGACCAACCGCAAGAATTGGGCATGACCTGTCAAATCAAACTTGCTCGGCAAAAGCTTGCCGTATGGGAATGGAGCAATTGGTCTTGACCCCAAATCACCAATCTGCAGCGATACTTCTCCGTCCCCGTCTTCAAAGGTCTAACACTGCCTGGCCCTCTAACACAGGGATACAGGGTGTGGGTATGGATGCGGGAGTGGTCAAGGATACTGCAACTTTCCCTCAACTTTATGCCAGATACGCCACAGCTTTCCGCTGTCAGATGTTCGTTCAATACAGAGCCTGAACAAAATTGTTCTGCTGTTTTACATACTGGAGGCGGTCGGATTTAAGCAGTTTTTATAAAGAGATTCTGTACACAGCAAAACTTGATCCTTGTTATTCAGCTATGTGAATTAAGATCTATACGGGATTTCTCTGGTTCCAATCCAAACTACGAAGATAATAAAGAATTATGGTCGAGCATTTCATTGGATATCTTTAGCGATAGACTTTACAATAGCAAAGCCATACAATTCTGTAAGTACAAGTAAAAGCATGGAACAGTTAAGTATTTCAAAAAATCAAACGAGCGCATCCCGCTTGCTCACAAGCCCAATTCAAATCCTCGAATTCCATTATCCGTACGCCATCAGATTAACCCATTTAGTTGTTAGCGGGCTTAGGCTTGGGGGGAGCCTTGTTGTCCTTGGGAGCTGGGGCATCGCCGCGCTTGTCGTGCTTGTCGTCCTTAGGGGGGGGAGGGATCTGAGTGTCCTTGGGGGCGGGAGGGGCGTCACCGCGCTTCTCCTTGTTGTCCTCGGGCTTAGGAGGGGGGACCTCGGTGTTCTTCGGGGGAGGAGCGTCACCGCGCTTGTTCTTGTCACCGTCCTCAGGCTTGGGCGGGACAGTGGTGTCCTTGGGAGGGGGAGGAGTGGTGGTGTCCTTCGGGGGAAGAGCATCGCCACGCTTCTGCTTGTCATCCTCAGGCTTAGGAGGGGGAGGGACCTGAGTGTCCTTGGGGGCAGGAGGGGCGTCACCGCGCTTCTGCTTGTCGTCCTCAGGCTTAGGAGGAGGAGGGACCTGAGTGTCCTTGGGGGCAGGAGGGCCGTCACCGCGCTTCTGCTTGTCATCTTCAGGCTTAGTGGGAGGGGGCACCTCGGTGTTCTTCGGAGGTGGAGCGTCGCCACGCTTCTGCTTGTCGTCCTCAGGCTTAGGAGGAGGGGGGACCTGAGTGTCCTTGGGGGCGGGAGCGTCATCACCCTTCTTCTTCTCGTCCTCAGGCTTAGGAGGAGGGGGGACCTGAGTGTCCTTGGGGGCGGGAGGAGCATCACCACGCTTGTTCTTGTCACCGTCCTTGGGAGGGGGGACCTGAGTGTCCTTAGGAGGAGGGGGGACATCGCCACGCTTGTCGTGCGGCACAGGGAGGTCAGTCGGAGCGCCAGGAGCAGGAGCCTGGATGTCGGTAGGGCGAACACCCGGAGGGGCAGCGGACACAAGTCCGGCAACCATCATGGTAGAGAGAATGGCAGAGACCTTCATGTTGAAGAGTTCGATTGATTGGATAGAGGAGTGATTGCTCTGAGTGCTGTTGAGATTGGATTGTTTGATGATGAGAAGGAAGCACTTAGGCAGACTAGAGAGCCCTCTTTATAGCTTCTTGACGGATGATAGATCTCAGTCTTGACTCCTATTCTGGCACCATCACTCTCCCCCATGACGAGGCCGTATGTGATGGTGCGTGCAGTCGTCATCAGCGTTTCCAGGCTGAAGGCTGACGACGAATGATCGTCCGGAGACCATTGAAGAGCTAAAGTCATAGCATTACGAAAACAGTGGATCTCGATCTTGAGCACAATTTCTCCAGTCTTCGATTGGAACATCTGCTCCTATTGTTGTGACAGATATGTCGCCATTAGGTCAGTGTGGAGAGAGCTAAGCCTCGCCCTACACGTCGCAGCGTCAATTTTGACGAAAGCCGTTGTTTTGCGCACTCCCGAATACTTTGCGTTTCGGATTCTGCATCTGAGCTGTACAATGCGACTGTCGTGACGTCTACCGACAATCGCACGAGAATCACCAATAATGAGCGATGCTTCCATTAGCATTTTCGAGAACGCGAGGCCTGGTTCCCAATTGGGGATAGGCCGAGGACCTAAATTTAGCCTTACGTAGCGGCAACGAAGCTTAAATTCTTGGCATGCCGATCACTTGCTGACACATCGGAACTCGCGAAACCTCCGCTTCCGAGATATCAGATACTCCATACCTCGTGCACCACTCTCACACACTGGGCAGAGAGATCGACAACTGTTTGCGCAGCCACCCCAATTATAGCTGCCTGGACGGCAGGTGTGGACATGGCCAGGCCCGAAAGAGCGAGAAGGATCTCATACCGCTCAAATATGGGGTGGGTTTGGAGGTGATAGCCACTGGCCGGGGAACTTGTGGCACGGCTAGTTGACCGGATTTGCTAATACGCGTCCAGAAAATGGTATAATAGCGGCCTCTCAATACTCGAGTGTTATTGGATCATCATCATATGTTTCTGGTCTCTACTCTATAGGAAAGCTTTGGATGGATTCTTTCTCCGGAACTCGAATTCCGCTTACTATTGCTACCCCATAAAACCATCAAATGCCTCGTCTTACCAAACGGCTCCGCTGTGCCAAGTCGAAATTGGCGTGAGACTAAATGAAATACCGGCGTCGTCATCACTAGTGTACACTCAGCAAGAAAGTTTAAAAAAAAAAACACCGCTGAGCCATGTGCTAGACACCGGCTTTTAATCGAATGAAATCCAGAGCTCATCGCGCTATCTCTATCCATGTAGATCTTAATATCGTCGACACAGGGCTGGTTTCTATAATGCTTATTGAGTACCTTGTTGCTCGATCAGGAGTTGAGTTATCGAAGTGGCTCCACAAGTATACTCCGGAATACACTTGGCATTCCGGAGAAAAGGAGAAGCCAAGAACAAACACTGTTCGCGTTTGACAGCCAACCGTTTGCACGAGTAGTGCCAAGTCATGGCTTGCTTCTCAACATATTCAGTTACTGTCGATACTTGCCTTTGGCTCTTCGCAGATACGTTGAAGACTCGAAAGTCAGCCTGTAGATGCTACAGCAATGGCATTACATTCCATGATCAAAACATTCTCTTATCCTTTCAGCTGCGTTTTTCAATCGTGGTCAAGGTTTGAAAGGGGTTTTGTAAGAATTATCTAAATAGCTCCGTTTTACACTGCACTCTTACCATTGATTCGCTTCATGCTACTCAGAAGGCCGAAGAGCATATAATATCTGTTTGCTTTAGGTTTGCTAGCATGGTGTACATAACGCGCAAATCTTAAAGATACGTCGCTGCTTCTCACTCCAGATATCATCAGCAGTTTACTGAGTACAGTGCGCCAGTGTCAACTAGTAATTCAAACGTGTTGGCGAGAGTTCTGTTTCCTGATTACTCCAACCACACGATTACAGTCCGGGTGCTTATTATGTACTGAGAGAAGTATCATAAGAAAACTGTATTTTAAAAGTCACGCGATGTCTTAAGCATATTGCAGAGCAAAGCGACGCTCCGTGAAGAACAATGACACATCCAGCTCACTTCTCTCTTGTTTTAGAAATTACCAAAGCCCATTTTATAGACCATGTATTTATCAGATATATCTGATTTTCAACAGTCTAGAGTTCATGTCGATTCCGTGGACACTGCAGCATGATTACCGAACACCTTCACAACCAGACTGCGACCTTCGACCTCCGGCTCAGAGTGCAAAAGGGATGGTTGAACAATCCCATGATCGCAGCTCTGCTGAAAGCGGCTAAGGAAAGACATATTGAGTACGACAAATAGAGTCGGACTCTAAAGGTTCGCACAAACATACATCGGCGATACATAACAACTTCGCAGAATTCGTCTCCAGATTCTTCACGAGGTCGATACGAACCAATGGTATCACTGAAGAGCAAGAAAAATTACATCATCTTGGAAATCAAAGGCGTATTAGTGAAGGGGCAAAAGGCATACTCCGAGGGAAGGGCCATAGCATGGTTAAAGCATCATGGTTTCTCGATCAACGACGGTCAGGTTGGGGACGACTCGATACCTCGTGTTGTATTTGAGGTTGGTTTTGCACATCCGTATTATGCAGAGCAACGGCTTTTGTCCTCCTTAGGGTCGGTCGGGTTAGTAGTTTTGGGTCAAGATTGATGAGGATGTTAAGACGCTTGGCGATGAGTGGTCTGCCCGCGGTTAGTCTACACCAATGCGAGTCTATCCTAGATGCCCTACCGCCTCCGGTGGTCCAAAACAACCCTAAAATCAATATCACAAACCTCATCACTGAAGAGAAAGGAAAAACGTTCGATGATTTTGATGACTCTTGCTCAACCGAACTTAATGTCGACATCTACCGTCCATTATTACCCCGGCCATCAAGTGCCTAGCCTATCAACTGGCGATGGCCAAGCTTCGTCCCTAGCACAGTGAGGGTATAGATCCTGAATACGTATGGCGCCCCTCACCATGAAGCTGGGTTTGTGTTCAGCATCAGCGGTCCGTACTGACTGTTCACTTGGATATGGGCCCCTTCTGATTGAGCATGTGGTTGCTTTTCATTGCCTTTCATGGAACTCAATCGAAGTAAGTGAATTATCCAGACTCTCGAATATGATGGCTGGGAATGCACTGGTTGGAGAAGATTAGTGTGCCGTTCGAAGGTACCTACCATCATGCCACTGTCAGTGTCTATATTGGCCCAATGGTTTCTCAGAGTGCGAAGCTGGCCTATGTATCGTATCGTTTGCGAAATAGTTCGCTCTACGATCATGTTTCTGTTTTCAATGCGCGTTTCTACTTTTTTTTTTTTTTTTTGGTCCCGTGCTTATTTGTGTAATACCTATATCCGATACCCTATCTGTTTTATGACCAACATCCTTATGACTCTGGCATCGCTGGATGTTAGGTAACTGTCGAAGTAATCAATATCACATTCCTCTAATCACCAATGATTAAAGCCTAGGACCGCTTAACCAACATCAGAATCATTCTATCAATTTTCGCCAAAATTGGCTTGCTTGCTTGTTTGTTTTATCTTCCAAGACGTCCCCTTCATCATAGAATACAGAATGAGAAAAGAAAGAAGATCACCCACTAAGCAAGCAAAAACTTCGCCGCATGCTCAACATGATCATCCGCAAACGAAGCCATCGTATAATAACTGTGATCGTAATCAGGCTGGTACCGCACATTCACGCCCTGAATGCCAGCCTCGGAGACGGCCTTTTCAAAGTTCTCAGGGAGCAGTTGGCCTTGTTTGTAGAAGTTATCGCCGGTTCCCTGCCTTCGTTAACATGTTTTTCATTCTATCGCGGGGAAGGGGGTAAAGGGAACGTACGACATCGATCAACGCATTCAGTGGACCAGACCATTTCTTCACAAGCTCAGTGGCATCATGCTCCTTCCACTTGGCCTGCTGGTCGTCGCCAAAGTACCCGTTGAACGCCTTCTGGCCCCATGGGCAGTTAATCGGGTTTGAGATGGGAGCGAATGCAGAGACGGATTTGTATTTGCCGGGATTGCGCAGGAACTATTCATTACATCCCATGTTAGCGTCTCTTCATTCCCCAAATCTCAATAACGCAGGACCGAGGTGAAAGACATACCAAAGTGAGAGCTCCATGCCCTCCCATACTGTGTCCCGTAATGCTGACCCGCCCCTCATCGATCTGCGGGAACGCCGAAAACACAGTCTTGGGCAACTCCTCGGTGACATAGGTGTACATGTTGTAGCCGTTGTTGTAGGGCGCCTTGGTAGCGTCGACGTAGAAGCCAGCGCCGGAGCCGAAGTCGTATGCGTCGTTTTCGCCTTCGATGTTTAGGCCGCCTTCACACAATCATTCATATTAGCATCGGGGTTTGTTTACTTTGCGCCGAGGACCAAGGTGGTAAGGGAAGGGGTAGGGAACGTACGAGGACTCGTATCCGGATACAACACCGCAATCCCATGCTTACTAGCACCATGCTGGAAGAAGCCCTTCTCAGAGCAATTATCCGCAGTGCACGTCAAGCCGGACAAGTAAATCAGCAGCGGAATTTTCTGCGACGACCGGGCTTGCGGGGGGAGGTAAAGGTTGAAGTTCATTTCGCATTTTGTGGAGGTCGCGGCATGGCTGAGTTTAAGCAGTTTGCCGCCGAAGGAGGCGATTGTTGCTTTGGTTGTGACGGACATTTTCACTGTCAATTGTATGTAGGCTGAGTAGATTATAGGTTGAGTGGTGCAATTGAGGGTGGTGCGGGTGGAATAAATAATGACGGATGAGGGGAAGCTGTGAGGGGCAGTGGTTATATAAGATAACTCGATTGAGCAATATTTTCCGCGCTCTGCGGAGAGGATTATTACCTTGTAGGATATGACAGGTTAAAGAACTACCATTGGAAGAAAAGAACTACATTATTATACAGCATCTCCAATTATGCAAAAATACACTCGCCATGCATGTACCGATCCCACAACGCCATACAAGTAAGCAAAACAGGCAAACAAATTACTCCAAAAAGACAGATGGAACGCCATATATCACCGGCGCAGCCCCATTCAGATACCTCAACACACACGCATCCCTCGACTGACAAACCGCTTCATCCAAAGCCACTGCTTCATTCCTCGGGGACCTCGACCTCGACCGAGCCCGTCCCTTACCCTTCGAATCACTCTCATCCTGCCCACCAATAAGACCCCATTTCTCAAACGTAGCCTGCGCAAACCGATCAATGTCCTTGTCCGTGACATCCCACAGCGTCGCGACGAGTGCCGGACTACCGGCTTGTAGATAGTTCATGGGTGTGCCATATGGTTCGTACTCGCCTGCTTCGGTCAGGGTGCCACTGCTGCAGCCCATTAGGAAAGCGACTGCGCAGCGGTCGAGGCGTTTGATTGTTCGGCCGCGGATGTATTGGGCGCCGCTGCCGTGACCGAAGTAGAGGAAAAGACTCTTGGTTTCGAGAGCTTCGCGGAATTCGTCTTCGGATGGTTGGCGGTTGACGATTCCGTTCCAGCGGTCCATGCGACTAAGGTCGGTTTCGAAGGTTGCTTGCGTTGTTTGCAGGTCACCTGTAGGATTGAGAATATAGGTACCGTCCTTGCGGTCAATAGTAAGTCGAGAACCTTCACCCTGTTTGTTTCGAAATCGAACAACGCGGTCGCGCAGGCACTCCAACGATGGCACACGGCAAACTGGCGATCCCTTCAGACAGGGAAGCGACTCCCATGGAAACAGATGGAGAGCCTTGTCGAGAACCAGAACGGTGTGGCTCGTTTGCGGGTTGACCGACTCGTTTCGGACAGTGTCATGATAGCCCCTGAGAGCATCAAGCGTCTCCACGACCATCATATCAAAGTCGATCTCATCGTAGGCGTTGCGCTCTCCCTGAAACTGCAGAATATCGACCACAAAGTAAAGAAGGTCCATCAGCATCTCTTCCGGATCCTCCTGCTGCTCCAAATCCTTAATCCCAGTAAACAGTTCAAGCACGTTATGGTGCAGCATCAACTTCGGACCCGTTGTCGACCGACCACCCTTTTGCCGTGATGGAAGATGCTTGTCAAGGATATAATTGAACGAGCTCGCAAACCGCGACAATGCATCACCCTCCCTCGCCACAGGCGAGAAGATACCCCTGAATCCACCAAACCACACACTCTCAACATTCTGCAGCAGATTCTCCATCCGACGATCTAGCGCCTCGCGGTTCTTCCACCACTGTTTCTTCATCTGCTTATCCACCTGTGCCTTGGCGGCATGCGCACTCTCGTTGGCCAGTTTGATCAACTCCTGCATCTCTTCCCGGCCATCTTCGAAGGTAAACTGCTCCTCGTCATCCTCGTCTGAGTTTCCCCTCTTGAGCGGAAGACGCAGGAGGAATGGTGTTTGGCCCTTGCGTAGACGCGAAACGACGAATTCCGTGCAGTCCGTGCTCAGCGACAGCGACAAAACGTTCCAGTTATCGGGCAAAATGTCGACGTACTCTTTCGTGAAGTTAGAGCAAATATCATCCTCAAGACCAACAGGCGACGGCAGAGACGTTGACGGCCAAACTAGCGGATCGTTGGCATCTGCCAAATGCTTGTCGAGATCAATAGCCACACGCTCGCGGTTAAAAGCGCCGATACGACCGATTTCTGTATTTGTCAGCACAATCTACCAATCCAGCTGAAATAGGGGGCTTACCATTGACATTAGCCGGCGCCTGAGACCACGGTGTCGAACAACCAGGTGCCGTAGTTTGCGACAACATAGAAATTCGACTCATCAACCTCGAAGCCGCATGGCTGTCAAGCGTAGATCCAAGTGTCGTAGCAGTACCGAAGATATTGTTAAGACACTCGCCCGCCTTGGACAGCATATCCGCAAAGTCCTCACTAGCCTTCGGGGTCTTGGAGCGCGTGCCGCGGGCAGGTGCTCGTGTTTTGCGAACGGTAAGTGGCTTCGCGGAAGGTGCAGGAGGTTCTACGGTGTTCTTTTCTGGTGACTCGAGCGATGGTAGGGAGATGGTGGACTCTGGGAGTACACAGTAAACCGCGTGTGTAGCGAAATGGCGAATAGCATCGGCGAGTAGGTGCTCACTTTCTCCGATATGCAGAGAGATCTGGCTATCCCGAGAAAGAGCATACTGTCGTGCGTCGGTCAGCAGGTTCGTCGCATTGTCGAAGTCGCGCAGTGCTCGTGAGCAGTCGGCTTGATGTCTAAGGAGGTCCGTTCGTAGTTGCAAGAGAGACTTCGATTCCACGGTAGACGACTCCGGCGTGGGATTCGAAGTCTTCCTAGAAGTAGCCCGGGAGGACGAAGACACAGCACGAGTGCTCCGCGTATTAGTAGTAGCCGGCTGTCTTGTCTTCCGTGTACCGGTGGTGCTCCGAATGCGCAACTTGTCCATCTTATCCTCCAGATCTGCAACAGCTGTCGGCGAAGTTTCCGTTTCAGAGAGGATAACCTCAGACATAATCTTATCGGCCTCAAGAAGCGCACGATGCTCCTCGCGATATTGGCCCATTGCCCGATGAAGAGAAGCTAGACCCATCTGCAGTGAGACAAGCTCGATACTGCTATCCAGCTGCTTCGCCAATGTGGCGGCAGACTCCAGGAGCTGCTGTCCCTCCGAAACACGTCCACCGTAGATCCAGTGAGATCCAAGCTGCGTTTGCGAAGCGACCAGGCGGACATTGGCATTGAGAGTCTTGTTGACCTTGAGCGCCTGCTCTCCGTAGTAGATCGCATCTTGGAAAAGGCCGTGGTGTGCGGACAGACTCGCGAGATTCAACAAAGAGGTATGATGAGAGCCAACGTGAGGCCAGAATGGCGCTCCCTGAAAGTAGCTGACAGACGGCTCCGTCGAAATCGCTTGCGAGACGTCAAGCTTCGCGACACCTTCGACAACACTATCAATCTCGGTACTGCTGCTTGCTTGCAAGGCCTTGCCCTGCTTCCGCTGAGCAAGCTTCTCAACCTTGGCCCAGATCCGACAGTTCAGTCTCACGGAGAGCTTAGCGAAGAACAATGCGTGGGTAATAGACCCCTGAGCAAAAGAAAGTCGCGAGTTAATGAATGCCGCATCTGCGACCAATCGTTCCCACGCAATCTTCGACAGAACAGAGCAATTGTTCAGATCCTGCTGCTTCTGGTTCTTCTCATACAGTGACCTGGCTGTCGCGAGGATACCAGCAGCCTTCTCAACCTCTCCAGTCTCAAGATGATACTCCCCTCGAGCCAACTTGTACGATAGCGTTGCCAGGCAAGAAACTTCGTTGTCTCGAAGGCACTGGTCCGCGCGGGTAAGCAAACCACTAGCCTTCTTGCAGTGTCCAAGTCGACAGTACTGCAGTACCAGTCGCGAAAGAACGATAATCGCTTCGGAGAAGTCGCCTAATTCTTGTAACTCGGTGACACGCAAGACCAACTCCAATGCTGAGAGCTGCACTTTCCATAGCCCGTGGATCTCGGTGTAATCGACAATTGCCTTGAGTTGCAGAATCCAGTAGTCGACATCGACGACACACGACCCTAGCGAGTTCCAATCAGGGCAGTTTGCCACCATGCAGCTCCAAGACGAAATAATCTGGTTGAGTTCGAAAGCTTGCAGATTCCCCTGGTGAAGTCGCACGGTGAGCTGTAGGGCGTTCCGAATGTGAGTGGAATAAGCAGCGAGCTTATAGTCGTTTCCAAAGGACCCATCCTCGCTGAAATCGGCACACTCGTTGACAATACTTTCCAGTACTTCTGGCTCCAGAGCACTCGGACGCTCAAGCAGAAATCGCATCGCGCATAGCATGGCACGCATACGGCGAATGGGATACGTTTCGCAGGAGTATATGTCAAGAAGCTTGGAGACAACGGAATTGAACATGCCACGGAAAGTTTCATCACTGTAAGCATGCAAATGCAACTCAGTAAGAAGACCCATCTGCCATTCAAGAACAAGTCCCCGTTGTTCCAGCCCTAATTGCTGATCATCGAGGACTTGCGATTCTGAGCTCTTGTTCCGCAGCTTCATCCTCATGTATCCGGAAATAGCACGACCGAGCATGAAACCACCACTCTTCGGGTCCTGAGAAGCACGATGAGGATAATTCCCGGCAGCATCAACAGCAACTTGATCCAGAGCTCCAGCGTTGATGTGTTCGGTAATAGACTGGCAAAATGCCTTGTCGGATTCTGCTCCCATATTCCCATCCATGTACAGGTGCGCAAGTCTCTCATACTTGAGGGCCGCAAATCCGGTATTCCGTTGTGAAGCCGAGCACCCAGAAAGCAAACTTGTCGAGTGTTTCAAAAGCGGCACAAGCGAACGGTAGTCCTTCCCGCATTCCTTCTCCCTGATGTATCGAGACCAAAAGAGGTTCGACAACTTCACAAGTCCCATTCCACTGTCCGAATCTGAATTTTTAGATGCGACACCGATGGTCATGAGGAGGCGTTGGCAATCGACGAGAATCGAAAGCATGTCGTCCCATGGCGGGTTCTGCGACATAACCGATAGCTTACCCATGGCAACTGCCGAATCGATAGCTGCTAGGATGATGTTCTTGCATGCAGTGACTCGCTTTTCAAAAGTCTCATGCTCCTTCTGCTCAGTTTCTTCGGAGGGTTGGCGTCCAACGTAGCGGCGCAGGAAGCGTAGAAAGCCGTAAAGATATTCGCGTATCCGATTCGGAATGTCGTCTGCTACACCCTTGCCCTTGTCCTTGGTGACTGCGTCCCCTAGCCAAGCCATCGAGATCTTCTTCAACTTCGCTGCCTCCACCAAAAGCTCATCCAGGTCGCCGGCGCTACCCTTCAGTTGTAGGGCCAGCGCTGCTGAGGCTTCTGATACAGCACTGGCGATTTCACCGTGAGACTTCGAAGACTTCATCTGCTGGAAATTAAGCGACGCGATCTTGCAGCGCACCGTAGCCAAAGAAAGACACTGTCCATCAGAGAGGGGCTTAACAGCCTCTGTGAACAGTTTCAAAGCTTCCTCCACACAACCTGCATCCTGAGCAAGTTGGCCCAGAATCGTTGCAATTCGTGTCACGGAATGGAGTTGCGCGGTGGACGATTTCCGTTCCGGCTTCGCGATGGCGGACTGGAGTCGAACGATGGTTTTGTATAGGATGGCGAACTCGGATTTCTCGATTCCTTTGTTGTGGTGAGCGAAACTTGCAAGATATCGTGATAATGGGTCCCAAAGCTCTTTTCCTTCGTCGCAAATGTGGCCGGACAATTTCCATCCCATGCCTCGCATCTCCATAGACAGCAGCTGGAGGGTCAGCGTTGTGATCGGTCGTAAGCGGTCCTTCGAGTCGTCGGTTTGCTGGGCGGAGGCCACGGAGAGAATGGTATTTGATAGTAACTGCAACTGAAGCGCAGCCTTGTCCTTGGTAAGACTCCCAGAATCCACCGCAGCCATAATCACCCTACCCGGACTACTCGAGTCAGACAACTGCATTGCCGAACAAACTTTCTGCGTCGTAGCTGGTCGTTTCTCAGCGGCAAGTAGCCGCAGCGCATTTGACTGGAACGTAACCACAAGCCCAAGCACAGTTTTCGCATTCCCAATATTTGTAAAGCTAAGCAGATCCGACATCCGCTCTTTCTCTTCCTCCTGTGCAGCCGTTTTTCTCGAAACCCCCGCGGCCTTCTTCGAACCAGCACTATCCAGATAAGCCTGTATCCTCCTCTTCAGCGCCCGCAGCTCCTTGTACGCCAAATCATTAAGACCAAGCGACAAGTACCTCCCCGCAAGCACACAAGCCCCCTGTTCAAGCTGTATGTTCAACCCCTGCTCATCCTGCCCCTGTTCGCTTTTCAGCGATCGTAAACACGACAGCGCTGATCGTGCACATTCTGCGACTGAGAGCAGCCCCTGGTCTACTGCGGTAGCGTCTGGTTGTGTGTATTTCGATAATCTCGACTTCTTCGGCGATCGACCTGCGTTATTCGGCGAAGTGTGTTGAAAGAGTGTCGAGGGTCGAGGGTCGTTCTGGCGTTTCGAGGAGGATAGTTTAACTGCATCTGACAACGTCTTTAACGTAGTATTAAACACCTCAGTAGCAAGCACGAGACGCTCATGAGCTGATAACCGCGCCTCCACATTCAGTGTTGTTGTTGTTGTTTTCGACGTCGCACGGGATGTCGTTCTACTGCGAGCTGCACTAGTTGTTGACTCCTTGATATTCCGTCCTGCCCGTCTCGATATAGCATTGCTTTCTGTCTCTGTCGCTTTCGATCCACCCCGAAACAATCCCTGCAGAGAGAGCAGTGTAGCATTCGAGCAAGTCGCTGTTGACCGGACGGCGAGCTTTACCGATTCCACGGAGGAATCGGAGGGGAATGTTGTAACCGCCATTGTATTAGTTAGTATATGATTTGTAGAATCGTATAGCGATTCGCATAATAAGGCAGGAGATGTAGATGTAATTAATCACGGGCCCATCACTGCAAGACAACTCCGTCCGCTGCCAAGACGAGACACAAACGTCGTTGTCGCGGTAACAGACTGCGCTAAACCTAAACGGGACCGGGGGCAGTCTCCGATCCTCCGATCGTGCGGCGGTTCTGATATGAATTCATCATTGAAATATCCAATTCCTCAATAAGATACACACGGCGATGGCTCTCAATATGACATTTACAAAACTCCCCCTCCGCTCCCTCACAATCCGCCATGCCCCAATCCGCAACGCCAGGCTCCTCACCCGCCCACCACCGACAATACAAATTCAAGCCCGTCCCCGTTCAACCTACACGTCCGAATCCATGCCGCGCATAGCCCAGACCTCCGTCTGGACTGCCATGATCCCACCCTTCATCCGGCGCCTCGCGCGCGGCGGCGGCAAACCCGACACCCCCGAATCCAATGAATGGAACCCAGCCAGCTTCTACATAATCATTTTCATCCTAATCGGCTCGCAGGCCATCCGGATGATGATGCTGAAGAAGGATTATGCGGCGTACACAAGGTCGACGGATGCGAAGATTGAGTTGTTGAAGGAGGTTATTGAGAGGGTGAAGAGGGGGGAGGCTGTTGATGTGGAGAAATTGTTGGGGTCTGGGGATGCGGCGAAGGAGAGGGAGTGGGAGGAGGTGTTGAGGGAGATTGAGGATGAGGATTCGTTGTGGCATCAGAGGGCTTCGGCAAAGCGGGCTGAACAAGCTGAACAGGAGTCGCAAGGAGATGTGGATGCGTTGAAGGAACCGGTTATCCCTGCTGAGGGCAAGGGGAATACGGAACCGCCGAGGGAAGGCAGTTCGAGACGGAAGCTAAATTTCTTTTAACAAGCGTAACCTGCTTGAACTTGAACCATTGTACAACATAAAATCCCTTGATAGACTTGAGATTAGCCAGGTAAGTACATGCACATCTTTCTTGAGGTGTACGTAGCTAACAATCAGTCCAGGTGATGTATGATTATTGTGATATGATGTTGCATACACTCAGCCCTCCTCTACAAAAACACAGGATTTACGTCCCTCTACTGTATATACCATCGATACCCGAATCAATCTATTTCCATTTATTTACTCCATTGAAGTGGAACTCAAAAGAACGTACAACTTCAGTCCAAACACTTCCCCCTATCCCTTCAATATACAGAAGAACCCGAAAAAAAAGAAACAAACAAAACTATCACACCACATCAAACAACATCATCACAGCGGGTCGACCAGTCGATTTCTCGCGCTATAACCTAACTGTCATCGTTCATCGGACCAAAGCCCTGCTCTGCCCTCGATATCATTGGGCTTTGATTAAGTGCGTTTACATAATCCCATAGCCACCACCGGGAGAAGCTATCATTATAAGCATTAGCATCATTCCATTTTGATCAATATCAAACATAACCAGAAGGAGGAAGGAAAGGCTAACCCTTCATAACACTGCACCCACCACCAGGTGAAGCCTTCATAACATTGCATCCACCGCCAGGAGAAGCTCTCATGAGAACGCAGCCACCGCCGGGGGAAGCTATCACAGACATCATATTAATATCATCAAACGCATGGCCCAGAATAGGACGATGGCAGGAGGGGATGGGACTTACCCCTACGGACACCGTTCTTAGCAGGCATTCTGTGGATTGGTTGGTTGGTTAAGCGTAAGCGTGAAAGTAGAATTCTAGTAGAGTTTTTTGGAGATGATTGATGATGATGATGAGAGAGTACTAAGTTGGAATTCGAAGGGGTTTTATGTGCTTGTCTGTTTGTCGTCGTTCATAGACAGAGATGGAGGGAGGGAAAGATAATGATTCTCGTTTCCATTCCCATTCTTTCTTTCATTCTCACTTTCATCCCATCCCCAATCTCAAAGTGAATCCAAGATAGACGAGGACAATATTAAGACCCCGAACCAACACCACCATCAACGAACCATGACTTTCATTACACTACCTTACCCTACACTAACCCGAATAATACGATTCAACTGCAGAAAAAGATATGAATGAAATTATATTGACATGCATAGTAGTACAACAATGACAAGTGGTCCCATTCACGCTGCTTGATATTGTTCTCGACACATGGTTGACGGGTCCCTTTATTGTCGTGTCTTTGTTTGACAGAGTTGCGTGTTACTCGGTATTTGGAGATAAAGATGTTTTTCTTCGGTGGGGTCTGGGGTCGTTGGTTAGTTTGTTGTATGATGGTTTGTTCCATATGGGGTTAACGCAACCACAAAGGGCTAATAAAGCCCGGAGATGCCACAAATTGACGCTAACCAGAACAATAATCCGGCTTCTGATAAAACAACCAACAAAGGGATGCTTCACACATCAAACAAATTACAAGTGATAATCCACACTATCCAATTCAATGCATATACAACGAAAGAAAGAAATCAAGGTTGATCATCTAACCACAACCCTCCCCTCTAATCTATCTGCCTTTTGTTACACTAAGCAAATTGACATAGATGTCTACCATATGAACAGAAAAGATCAAAAGATAATGCAAACTTTACAGACCAAAACCTCCAACAGATGTAGTGGTGAGACATGAGAAGACTGAAACATGAGAAGTAAAAAGAAATGAAGGATATACTCGTATCAACAACAAATGGAATGGACATAAAGCTGGTCGTCGCTAAAAGAAGAACAAAGAGAGCGTAAGAAAGGGGAAATCGAAATGAAAAGGAAGAAATCACTGCTGAGCCTGCAGGAACTTGGGCCACTGCTCCTTCCGCGGAACCTTGACACGGCCAATGTTCTCGTCCAGATCCAAGAGGAGCTTCAACGCGTTCCGCGAGCGCAGATACGGCAGAGGAGCCTTGGCACCCTGCAACCCAACACCAGGCTCAACCCGTCCACTAAGCGAAGGCTCAGGCTGCGAACCAGGCATGGGGAGCCACTTTTGCAGGATTTCATAGGCGGCCAGGGTGAAACCAAATTGCGGCGAGGAACGGACGATACGAGCGGGACCGCCCTTGAAGAACGCGCCAAAGCCTTCCTCCTTCCAGATATGCGATGCGCAGTGGCGGAGACCGGTGTAGCGGACTTCGCCCTTGCGAGCTTCGACTTGCAGACGGGTTTTGATGACGTCGCAGGGTGTTGTCAGGTAGGCGGCGGGCATACCGGCGATGGCACCGGCAGTGAGGAGCTGGACGACGCCGAGTTTGTGGGTTGGGGATTCGCCGAACATTTCGGACTTCAGGTGGGAGTAGGTAGGGAAGTAAATGGCGGAAAAGGGGACTGAATTGTTAGCGGGCCTTCTCTCTAAGCTTGGAAGTTACGTACCATCACGGAGAAGACAAGCGCTGGCTCCCTTGTACAATCCCATCAATCCCAGGTTCTTCACGATCCATAGAGCGGAGCGGCGAGGAGCGCCCTCGACGGACTTGGCGATTTCACCCTGAACCTGCAGGCGAATCTTGACAATTTCAAGGGGGTTGGTGAAGACCACTTGACATCCTCCTGCCGAAGCGCCAGCAAGGATCTCATAAGGGTACCAGATCCTGCCAGTGTCCTTGTCGGTAAAGTGATTCCGGACCAAATCGTTCACGGTAAGCTTGATGGCCTTCTCCGGTGCAACACCAATCAGCTGAGGAACAACACCGGAGTACAAGCCGGTGAATCCTTCGTTGCGGATAACCTTGCGTGCGCAATCCAGCGAGTTGTTGTACAGCCTCTCGCCAACACGTGTCGACCGCTGGTTCTGCATACGGGTCTTGACCAGGTCAATGGGGTAAACCATGAACGCACCAAACGCACCCGCAAGACTGCCAAGCGCAAAGTGGTGCGCCGATTCCAGCACGCTGAACAGAATCGACTTGGTGTTCTCTGCGGCCTTCTGTGTAGTGGTCGACGCAGCCTGGCTAGCAACAGCGAACGGGGTGCGCCATGATGCATCGACAACCTTGGCGAAATCCTTCTGGGCCAGCTGGCCGGACGGTGCGTCAAGACCGGCAAAGTGGAACAGGATATCCGCCTCCATCGGGGTGAACAGGGAGAAGCGCGTGGTACGGGCCGCCTCGTTCAGGAAGTCGGTGCGCGTGATCTTACCGTCGTCACTCTTGCGAGTTGCTTCGCGCACGATCAGGTCGATGATGTCCATTTCGCTCATGACGTTCTGGAAAGCGCGCACCGTCGCGTAGGAGATCTTGCTACCGTCGGAGACATTGCACAGACTGGGCAGGTTTTCCAAAACGTAGTCGGACAGCTTGTGCTTGGAAGTTTGGAGGATGATGCGCTGGAACTCATAAGGCTCAATGTAACCATCGCCATCAGCATCCATGACATGGAATGCTTGCCGAATACGCTCTCCCTGCAATCCCCGCAGCATCTGGGCGAATTGCGGATAGGTCATCTCATGGCGGCTCTTGCTGCTGCCTGTATACAACGACGCCCATGCGGAGTTCCAGTTGAACGGAATGCTCTCTTGAGATCTCGTCTGGCTGAACAAGCTCTCCACGTTCTCCCACTTGACAGTACCCGTTCTCTCGATATCGAACAGACGGAAGGCAATCTCGTACTCGGCATCGGGCTTAGCGAGGAGGTTCTCGAACGTCGCCCAGTCGCCAAGGGTCAATCTACCGGCCTTTCGCGTATCGGCAACCTGGAAGAGGATAGAATATTGCTCCCGCTTGATCTTGTGCTACATGGCGAATTGGCTTGTCAGCGATCCTGCTGGCGAGAAAGCCGCTAGGGCAATAGCGGGGGGGAAAAAGCAAACAAGGGCTCACATAGTCTTCCTCCTTGGGGGCAATGGCATTGATGAAATCATCTTCGGTCATGTACAGCTCGCCAGTCTGATCATCTTTATGGGCAAAATGGTTGAAGTTGGCCTTGATGTAGTGCGAGAGCTGAAGCTCGTCCGAGCTGCCCACCAAGGATTGCTTGACGGCCTCTTTGACGCCGGACATGTTGACTTGCAGATTGAGCCAGACGGTGCGGGAATCCTGAGGGGGTTCTGGTCTGGATGCAGCGACTGCAGCTTTAATCGTCTCTTTCAGTCCTCTTCAGTGGACGGTGCACAGGACCTGGTCTGAGATGGCAGGAATGCAGAGAGAAAAGATGTGTGGAGAAAAAGGAAAATTAAACAAAGGATTGGGGTGATATACGGTATCGTATTGTGTATGTATGGTATGTATCAGGCACTAAACTCAGCTCAACACAGTCAGCCACATCTCGTGGCAAGTGTTTACTTTTTCGCTGTATTCATGCTTCAGCTTCGCACGGTATTCTATTTTATTTTAATCCTTTCTCTCCGCCTCCTCTGCAGTACTGGACAGAGCCAACACTGGTCAGCCACCGCCCCTGAATTACATACAATACAATACGGCAGATCGGAACAAGGGCCGATGCCTCAGTCATGTTCTCCGCACAAAGCGCATAATGAAGTAAACAGAACACACATGGAACTGTACTCTGTACCCTTGACGGAATAAGGGTCGATGGCGGGCCTACTACAAGTACCAGTACCCCATCTCTCTCTCTACATATACCTCTACTATGTACATGTACAGACACAGTCCTCGAATGACTCATTTGACTACTCCGGAGTAACTATGCATATGAACAATTCACTTAATAATCCCCGCCAGCTAGCTGACCGATATTCCATATTTTTCCTTCACATGACACCTTTCCACCAGTCATAACGCACAGGTGTACTTTATCTATCGGGCCGATGTTCGTACAAACTCCGTTCCTGCTCGCTCCGTGTTCGGTGCGGAGCTGTGGGGATTTATGAGCACGGTTTACATTATGCTCTTGGAGTCACCCCTAGGCAACTGAGTGTGGAGGGGAAATTTCATGTGCAGCTATGCCGTATGCTACACATGTCAACATTATGCATTCCTCAAATGTCCGAGAATACACTATTTTTAGTCAGTCGGTGTTTGTGCCTGGATGCTAAGGCAGCTCATGTGCTTGGCCAACATTCTATTTAACCGATGCGTAGGGCTGGACTCGAGGACTACAAAGCGTTATGCAAAAGTATACAGAGCTTATCTAGTGTGCGGACAGGAGGCTGGATCAATCGTGAGCATTGCATTGCATCCTCATAGATCTTGACTCCGTTCGAACGTTCCACATAGCTAGGTTAGTCACCTAGTTATTTATATATCTCCAGAGCGCCTACCCCTGGGTGCCCGTCTTCATGTACCAGGCACATAGCTCAGATCTACAAGTCAAACATTTCTCCCCCTGTTCATTTCTCTTCTTTCGGGAGCCACAGCAACCCAAACGTCTCAAATAGTCACCACATTGCTGCGGGGCAGTAGATCGGATCGACCGACACAATGACACAGCATGACAGCATAATAGCCACTCGAGCAGTATCTGGTTAATGCGTGCCCGGAAGAAAAACCCAGACGATAGCGTAGTCGTGCTAACTATGCTGACTATGCCAACTGTGCTAGGTGTGCCGGATGTGCCAAATGCAATGTGCTAACTCAATCCCCTGCAAGGCATGACTCTGAGCAACACCAACCCTCTCTACCGACGACAACTCGAGAAACCCTCTCGATGATCCCCTCCCAGCCATCCAACATGGCCATCTCATTTGCCCAGGACTGGGTGATACTGTGAGTGACAATGTGACACTGCACCGTGCTGCATTCCCCGGCGCTTACAGAACCGCCATCACTGGCCGTCATTGGTTCTACGGCATTTCTCCTCTTTCGGTCGACCCCTCCTACCAGGACTGATTCAACTTGAGACTTACCAGGCGATTATATAGCCGCGGAAGACCCCCTTCTACATATCTGCTCTCTTTTCTTCTTTTCCTGTCAGACACTGTGTGTTTGGAATTGGTTATTTTTCTTCTTTTTTCTATTTTCGTCTTTGAGTGGTTCGTTTTGGCTGGTCCAAGCACCGCTTCTTTTTTTGTTTGTGGCTTGACTCGGCACGCGTCAATAAAAAAATATAGAAAAAACAACAACAACAACGCATACTTGCACATATTAATAGTATCTCGCGACACGCTGGCTGGAGCTCGATTTTGTTGATCAAAATCCAAAGCCTCACCGCATTCTTGCTTTATATCGATCAGCCCTACCTCTTCAATTCAGCCACCACATCACATCAATCCACATCAATCACCTCCATTACAATAACACAAAACAAAACAACAAAATGTACGCCGCCCGCGCTGCAAAGCCAAAGCTCTCCTTGAGCATCTCCGCCGCCCAAAACGCCCGCTCCTCCTTCCCCCTCAAATCCCCCAGCGCCGCCCCCCGCACCCCGATCTCGCCCGTCCCTATCCCCAGTCCCGGCGCTGGTGCGGGCGCCGGTGCAAAGCGATTCTCAACGCTGCAGCCCTACGCATACGTCAACAATTGCTCGTCCAAGAGTATTCTCAAGAAACAGCCTAGTCATGGGGCTGGTGCGGACAAGAGGATCAAGTTCAAGGGGACGCCAACTGTGCATTGTGTCACGCCGATCGAGAATAAGGAGGAGTATTATGGGTGCCATACGAGAATGGGAAGGGAGGAGAGGAGGTGGATTGTTAGGGAGTGATTGGTTTATTTGTTTGTGATGGATATGGCAAGATAAGATGAGAAGATGAGCGCGTCTTGACTGGATCTGGTCGATAGCTAGGGCTATTAAGAGACGGGTCGGCCTTGATGGTCTGCAACCACGCCCGGCTCCGACGGACTCAGGTCTACGATACAATATCGTCGGAATAAGGTCTCGGATGGTCCTGTTGGATGGGCTACGTGTGTTAGCGTGCTATTATGATCATGATGCGATGCCTTATGAACTTACCTAGTTGGAATCAATGCACTCGTTATGGTTCCTCATACTCATGCATTCATTGTAGTATACCTTCCGTAGACACTGTCCTTGAGCTCATACTATTCCACAACCTCAACCCCCTTTACTAAACCAAGCGTCGGAAGCCCCTTCTCAAAGCCCTCACTTCGCCGAAACTTCCCTCCCCCCTCTATTTCCCAGCATACCACATAACCCGTCCCTCACCTCCCCTAATCCACTACACTGCTCCCCAACAACTCTATTTCTACTTACCGTTTCCAACACCTCCCTAACCCATCCCACGCAATTCCACCTTTGTACGTCCTGCCTTATCGACGGCCCCTTAATAACCCCCGTAATCTCGCCGTATAAATGATTTTAGCAACCATAACCAGTACCAACAGAATAGCAGCGGCATATGGGCCAGGCAGGGAGAACGTTTCTCGGAAATGCCATATGGGTGTGCCGGTTGGGGAGAGGGTTTCTTTGGTGTTGCAACATGTTCCTGGCTCTGTTTCTGTTTTTAGGAGTGTGCTTTTGGGGGGAGTTGAGGGGTGGGTGTGGAGGCCCAATGGTAGCTGGGTTTTGTTAATTGGATTGATCGGAGTGGATTGGATGGCAGGTAGGAGGGGGGATGTACGTGTCTTCTTTCCGGGACATTTTGGGGGAGCCGCCGCGGGCGTAGAGGGCGACGTAGAAGCGGTCTTTGTTTTTCATTGCGATAGATAATAGAAATTATTCCTAGGTCATAGAAGACGCCAAGGCACTTGCTCCAATGTATACATATGCTTAATTATTCACTTAGGGTACCGGCGTAATGCTTTGGCTTTGGATGAAGTGTCCAGGAAGAAGACTGCTACGGATACAATGGTAGTGTCACATTAATTTTCCCCTTAGTGGTGGCTCATTTTATATTTGATTTGATCCCACTATTGTATACGGTACCTATAATATACCTGATATGTCTAGATTAAGTTATGATGGCAAAAGCCCTAGTTCACACGTTCACACGTGGATGCGGACGCATGATCAACACGCTGAAACCGTTATGAACCGGCTTAAATGTACAACAACATCGCGTCCATTGTAACATTAAGGTTAGTGTGGTTGAGAACTTTAAATGCCTGAGACAGACTCGGGAGGTACTCGAACAAATAATGCTAAATTGTCGCTGCGGTTCCTGTCCAGTCGGGAAGCGAGCTCAAGGGTTAAATGTTCCGCTCCCTCCCCCGAATAGTGTTCGATCCAGGTCGATTTAAATTTTTATCAATTGGAGCTGTCGATCAGGTTCTTTAATTGCGGCCAATTAGTTCGGTTCGCTCCTGTTCGTCTGGATTTGTCTCGTGCAAGTGCACGTTGAGTGTGGCGATGCTTGCAAAACCACCAATGCCGTTGACGGCCCTGAGGGCCTCGGTGTAGGCGTTGACTACGCTGGTAGCATTGCCGGTGATGGTGAAGCACTTCTAGTTGTCGTGGATAGTAGATCTTCATACCCTAAACGGCCTGATTGGCGACCTGGGCCTGGATAGCGAGTTTCGTGTAAAGGCCATCCCGTTTCTGTTCCATTATAACATTTTCATGACACAGCACGGGTGACGATAGTGGTGGCTTTTCGAACACGATTTCGATGCTAGTGGAATTTGATAACATCGATCTAATCCGCCATCGATATATCCCAATTGTGGAAACCACCCTCAAGGGCTCTGCAGTTATCTCTCCAACATCACTCACGTTGATTGTGCCACATATGATGCTGTTCTGCAATGCACTTAATACTGCACGAATGCTGGTATTAAATGGAGGTAATATTATATCCACTAAATATGTCCATAACCGGCTTCAGTTTGGTGACAAGGTCCGGTGTAGACACCCAGCAAATACTTTGCGTAAGTTGTAGCCGCCGTGAATGCGGCGTGTCTTTGTACGTCTTCGGCGCAGCTGTACTGTCGTTGCTGTTTGGAAGGCCTCGTTTGTTCCCGGTTTTTCTTGATCATGCTGATTCCTGAGTTCCCGGGACATATTGTAATTCTTTCTTTTGCGGTAGCCGTTGCTCCATAGTCGATTTGAAAGAGTCGTGTCCGAGGAGCCTGAGCCATGGGTTTTGATCAAGGTCGTCTTCTATGATCCACATGAGCCGCGTAATGCAAATAGTCAGGCTTTAATTTGTCCGTAACTGGTGGAGAACAATTTGGCTTATGATGCTTTTAATAAACTCATAGTCGGTGTGTGCTTTGATGCCATGAAATATAAGAGCGCCGTAGCGGCAATGGTCGACCAACTGGCACGGGGACCGAAACAGGCTTTCGAAGCGCGCAAAGACTCAAGTAACTTGCTTCTACTGTCCCTGCTATGACTTTTCCCAGCCATTTTAGGTGTTAAAAAAAGTCGAAATGTACCATGGGCTTCTTGTCGTGCTGCTGCCTTTGGAAATGTGGATTCGCGCAAAGAAGCTTATTGCAGCCACCTTGAAATCTCCTGGCTGATTCGATGCGTAGCAATTTGAGCCTTAAGACAAGGGTTCTGTTTCTCCACAAAGTAAATATGAAAAGGGTTAGACCCTTCAGTCTTATCATGAACCCTGAAAACTATCGAGATGTTTCATGCGGCGGAATCCGTGCTAGGATGATTATCGCGATGAGAACGGCAAACATTCCAAGCTGCAAAGGCAGCCTGTCACGCTCGCTCTTCATTTTGAGAACTTTTGATAGTGGACTATCAGCCCAATTTCGCTCACGATACTCACGTATCTACTTGGAAAATTTCTGGGTGTCTCCCACGCGTGGAAGCCATTGTTTGAGTTGAATATCATTTCCCACTCTGAAAAAGGCCGTTGACTAAGAATTCACTCCGTATTGCCAGGGCAAGGTTGCTTTAGGATATTTCAAGTTGCCTTGCTGGAGACAAATTAATGAAACGATTCTGTTTGAGTCAATACCGTCCCACAACGGGACTTGTAAAGCCTTGATGTGCCTGTTGCTTATTTTCTTTCAACCCCAAAGCACATCAGCCTTCATATTAGAGGGTTGAAGGTTGTGTTAGCAACTCAGACCTGATTGTATGAGCAAGGCCTCTTTGTAAATGTGTTTAGGCAAAAAATTTATGTATGATTTACCTTGCAGATATGCTGCGCATACAAAATGCACAATTATCGCTCTTCCCGTTACCTTCAATTACTTCACCGAAGATTCGTGTGTTCGCATTTTCAACAAAAGAGATGCGGACTTTCCCCGTCCAGATTTGCTATCGACCGGCCTCGATGCTTATGAAACGAGCATGGGAATAGTTTCGACACCCTCCTCTTGATGGTAAAGGGGTGGAATGACCACAGAGCGTAACGTTGATCCTATCATCGTTGAAGAGGCACCTCGCCCAAAACTCTTTTATAGGTAGCGCCCTATTGACGATAACCATGACGCACGAGACAAATGGGCCAGCGCCGTGCAAGCATTGACGGTATAGCCGTGCCATTCTCACGCCCGTATCCAGGAGGCCAGTATACGGTTTTGCGAGTACAGTTCTCTAAAGACCGACAGGCCATTTGTATCCATCTGAAAGTCCGGAATGCGCGAGTTTATACTGTGCTGGTCCCGGTATCTCGACCTATTGTGCATGGGAGAGTGCGGACAGCACCATGCATTTTGTGTGCATGTATATGGGGTGGGAGTTTGAGTACGGAGTTGCCTCAACGGACTACATATCCAACAGCTGACTCCATGACATATCCTTTATCATCTTTCTCAAGGTTAGCTGTGCTGATTCAATCAGGAAGCCTTCATATCACCCACAATCATAAGGATATCCATGCTCGTCGAGTCAATTTCTGTTGTTATAACAGGATTTTGTCTAGGAGCCCTGATAGACTGGCTTTGACTGTCGGAAGAGTGAGCAGGTAAACGCTGGACATCATAGGGTGAACTTACACGTTCTTAAACTGAAAGATAGGGCGTGAACCAGGGATAGATTCGCTGTTTATGGTATTTTCGCTTTGGCAAAACCGTTAATACTTCCACGTACTTCCCGGCCACTTCGAGTACCCAGCTGCGAGATTTTTGTTCAGACATTTTCGTCTCAGTTCAGGGGCTGTGATTTCCTTGGTATGCATTTGCAATGATCTGATCAACGCATGGCAGCTTGGTCCAACGTTTGTTCTCAATGGCATGAGTCTTTCTAGTGAGTTGCCCCGTAAGGATGGAATGACGCTGGCTCAGCTTGAACTTCTCCGAGCAACGTTTAGAAATTGCGATGTTGGTAGGTAATCCTGTACGATCGCTCATGCCGCTTACCGTGGTACCTTAAACGCATACCCCAAGCGCTTACAATTTTATTGACCCACGAGAACCGTGTTGGTTTATGTATCATTTGCTCCCAAAATGTCTGCCGCTTTTTGGCCTTCATTTGTGCAGGCCTATCTTTCGTTCATGTTAGAAAAATTGCTGACCAGTCTTCCTGTCCGCAGCATTGATTAATGTAGGCATGCATTTGTGATGAAAGATTGCCGGGTGACCGTCTTAAAATATTTGCAGAATGGCTAGGTTCGGCGTTTTGCTGCTTCGACATCTTGCGAGTTTAATTTGCACCGCATATGCAAAATGGAAGGTGCGGTTTTAGGCAAGGATATTTCGATATCAGACTAGGACAGGTGTTTTTCGCCTCCATCATCTGTACAGGAGGAAGTCCGCGTTGTGGGCACAAGTGGCCGACGGAACCTCAAGAGGGGTCAGCTTAGTCTAGACGCGATTGGCATTCACCCATTTTCTCCATACGGGTGCCTGGGAGGGCTCGTGAATGAGTACCCTGGTACAAAGCTTTTTTCTTCCGGAAAGTTAGGCCTGTATGGTTGATGAATGGCAGCATCGTTACCCTTATCCATATAAAGAAATCGGCAGGTTCGGAGGCAAATGGCCAAATACCAAGCCCGACTTGGGCACTTGATGCGTAACTTATGTTTGCACGATGTCAAGCCTGCTATCTCGTTGGATGGATATCTCGTCAAAGGCAACGTATAGGGGAAATCTCAGTCATTGACAATGGGTACGCTATCCATTCGGATATCACCACTCACTCGTCGTGTTCAAAATCTGGAATTAGCACACCCTATAAACCATCCTCTCGGCGCTGTGATTCGGAGATCGACGAGGTACTCGATGGCGTAGACGTTAATTTCCCAAGCTTTCCAAAAGCTATGTGGATGTTCATCGTGTAATCACCAAATATGCCAAAGCAAACGTTTCTTAGCCCGGAATGTGACGAGAATAATGGTAGCGAGGCTCTGTTGGATGGTATGAAGATAACAAGTGTCTGCCTAGGTGGCCTGAGTGATTTAGCTTAATGTGATGAGAAGGATACCAGTGAATAATCTACCTTTAGTATATCATAGTCATTCACAGCTATATTAACTCTTATGTGAGATGTTTGATATTGCACAAAAAGGGAAGGTCTAGACAAAATCATTGTGTAACCAAGGGAAATTACACAATTAGCCTTGGCACTAGTTCTTATCTCCTTTATAATTGGGAATATCTTCTTCCTAAGCTAAAGTCCAGCATTTTATGGCACCATGGCACTCCAAAAACTACGGACCTTCTTTTCAGGAAAACAAGCCCTCCCATTTCATGTCTTATCAGACCTACATCTAGAAGTCGATCAGCAATACGCTTCTTTTGAATTCCCAGTCTGTGCAAACTACCTCATTCTAGCCGGAGATGTCGGGTGCCTAGCGGATTATGACGCATACCTATATTTCCTACAAAAGCAGGCTGAGCGGTTTGTAACTGTGTTCCTCGTTTTAGGGAATCATGAATTCTACAAAGAGTCTTTCGAATCAGGCGTTGAAAAGGCTAGGCGGCTTGAAAAAGAGCCTTGTCTTAATGGCCGGCTTGTTGTTCTTCATCGGAGACGGTACGATGCCCCGGATTCTAATGTCACTATCCTCGGCTGTACGCTTTGGTCCAGGGTTTCGGAGAGATCAAGCGACAATGTCCGGCAGAAGGTTCAAGATTTCCACCAGATAGAAAATTGGGCCATCGACAACCACAATGCAGCGCATGATGCAGATTCGGAATGGTTACTACGAGAGCTTGAAGCAATACAGGAAGAGAATCAAAAAACGGGGAAGGGCCAGAAACGTTACGTTCTGGTCGTGACGCACCACGCGCCTTTGACTCAATTGACATCCAGCCCGCGAAATGAAAATAGTTCTATATCGCCTGCGTTTGCGACTGACATACTTTCGGACATTCCAAAGTTAGATGGTGTCAAGGCATGGCTATTCGGACACACGCACTATTCAACAGAATTCAAATACCGGGGGATAAAAGTTGTTAGCAATCAACGGGGATATGTGCTTAATGGGCTCCGTCTGGGGGATAAGGCAAATAGATTTAATCCTCTTAAGGTCATCCATATATGATAAAGTGTTATCGTATCATGATGATTGCAGACTACATAGCTATTCATTACCCTTTGTGGCCACGCTTTAGGGCACATCCTCAGGGCTTCCCTGGCCCGTGCAGATCCGATATTTTCCCGCCGACCTTTACCGGAATAACGGGTCTCTCATCCACCTTACAATGTTGAACTTACGAATAACAACAGCAACTTTTCGCACGAGTTTATACTCTACGAGAAGGAATTGCTTCTCTAGACATAGAGGGTTGCTGACTTTGGCTATCGAAACTTCTTGGTGAGCACTTTTGGTACCTCCCGTCAAAGCCTTTTACTAACTTTGGTCGCTCTGCTAGTGATGATACCTCGGTAGCAATCGTCGAAAAGAACCCGAATAACACCCCTGGCGCTGCGAAGGTGCACTTCCTCGAAAATGTAACCGCCGATTCACGAGAGTACCGTGGCATCCACCCGATCCTAGCACTCGAATCACACCAAGAGAACCTCGCAAAGCTTGTCGAAAAAGCACTCTCGCATTTACCAGAGACTGAAAATAACAATGGGAAAACTGGAAGCGATATATCACGACAAATAGTCTTGGCTGATGGGTCGAGCCCGCGCCGGAAGCCGGATTTCATATCCGCCACTAGAGGACCGGGGATGCGCTCCAACTTGTCCACCGGATTGGATACAGGAAAGGCGCTTTCGGTTGCATGGCAGATTCCGTTTATAGGAGTACATCATATGCAAGCGCACCTTTTGACGCCGCGGCTTGTTTCTTCTCTGGAGCGAGGTCAGGGTGTCGATACCACGACTACTGAGACCACGCCAGAATTTCCTTTTCTCTCCATTCTCGTTTCCGGTGGCCACTCAATTTTGGTGAAGTCGACATCTATCACAAAGCACGAAGTCATGGCATCCAGCACAGATATCGCCATTGGCGAGTCTCTTGACAAAGCTGCTCGGGAAATAATTCCCAGCTCCCTACTTCAGAATTCAAAAACTACAATGTACGGCAAAGCGCTGGAGCAATTTGCATTTCCAGATGGAAACTCAGGTTACTCCAATTACCGACCACCCAAGACTCGTGGAGAGGAGGTAATCAAACGTGAAAGCCCATGGGGCTGGAGTATCACTACGCCATTTGCCAACACGCGGCATCTGCAGTTCAGCTTCTCGTCCATCGCGAGCGCGGTTAGAAAGCTTATATCTCTGAAAGAGAAGACTGGACAGGTCATGTCCGATGACGAGCGTGTTGCATTAGCCCGAGAAGCGATGCGAGTCTGTTTCGAGCATCTCGCCTCACGCACAATCATCGCCCTAGAAGCTCTTCAATCAAAAACAGGTAACTCCAATGAAGATGTCAAGACACTAGTCGTCAGCGGCGGCGTTGCCGCGAACAAGTTCCTCATGAAGGTCTTCCGTTCATTCCTCGATGTTCGCGGGTTCGAACATGTTAACATCATGGCACCCCCGCCTTATCTGTGCACAGACAATGCGGCGATGATCGGGTGGGCTGGGATTGAGATGTTCGAGGCGGGATGGTGCTCCGACCTTAGCGTTCGCGCTTTGAGGAAGTGGACCCTTGACCCGCGTGCTGATGATGGCGGAGTTCTGGGTCCGAATGGGTGGAGGAAGTGTTGAACGACAGTTGTACAATAGCGATACCCCATGTGTATTTGTAGCACCGTTCTCCTGTCTATATACCGATGTATATCTATAACAGTGTATTATACGGAAGATCTTGGCATTTCTCATGTTTCTCATTTTTTGCTTTTATATTACAGGTCGAAACCATGCCTTGAGGCATATCTTCAGATGGAGAGAGCCTCGCCCACATGCCATAAATTCGTCTCCTCGTATATAATAGATCAATCATCAACCGTCCCTTCCAGAGGGAAAGCAATCCACCGGTATAACTCCGGGAGTGCTTATATTCGTAAGGTCCATGCCACCAGCATGATCAACCACCAGGAACATTTCCACCCCGCAATGAAGTGATTTGCTTTCGAAGCTCAAGGAAGAAGTCCTTTCCACTCGCCATGTTGTTGGCTGGACATTGTCAGCAAGACGGTTCTAGGATCGAGAGTACATATATCGACGTACGTTTGGCGCCCCAAGGGCCGCTAGCACGGTTGTTCACGTCCTTCCCGGCTGGCTTGTAGGTAGTAGGTTTTTGTTCTAATGAGAATGGAGGTCAACGGCTCGTTCTATAGCGTGAGATATAGGTAGACTATACGTACCGTGTGCACCTGTAGAGATCAAGAACGGTCAGTCGTCGAACCGAACATCAACAGGCACGCGCCCACTTACCTCGCTTGAGAGCTGATTTTGCTTCCGTCGCATTAAATCCACAGACGGGAACATGCTGCTCGTTAGCTGGTCCGGCAGGGCTCTGATCGCGTGAGTCGCTCCAGGCATTCCCACGCGATCCTCCCATGTTCTTAGGACCCGACTGTCTATGGCCCGACTGGCGATTGTCTGGTCGGCCTCCGCGCCATCTGAGTTAAGTGTTAGTGGCATTCTGTATGAAAAAAAAAAAAAAAAAAAAAAAAAAAAAAAAAAAAAAATAGGAGAAGGACAAACCGGTCATCACCCATCCTGGAACAATCGATTGCTCTCACAGAGGATGAGTTGTGAAGCTGTGGGCGAGGATTGCCATTTAGTGGTGTGGTTGGAGGAGACTCCGGGCGGTCTCGTCCTTTCTCCGCTTGGGGCTTAGCGGCGATAACAGCCACTTGCTCTCCTTTGCCTTCGCGTTCGCTCAGCTGGAATCCTGCGCTCCTGTGGTCACTTTATCTCGTCCGTGTCGTCTTCTTCTCTCTTATTAGCTTATTTACACTCGTTTGGGTAGCCATTTTGATAGAGAGAGGGTTATGACTTGTTAAGTTGGCTGTTGTGGTCTGTGTTTGCCTGCTAAGGACCGGCGCGGCTTGATTTCAAAGACACGAGCGACGACCCCAACGACCCCAGAAGCTGGTTTATTACTTTTCCTCCTTACCTATATCCTACTAGATACCCTGAAAATGGCGCCTCTGCCTGCAGCGAAACGACACCCCGGCCCCGGACGACCGCCCAGGAACCCCCCGAAGCAGGAACCGAGCGAAGGGCCTCCGCTCAAGAAACGAAAGTATGTCCCAGGAGGCCCTGGGGGAGGTGGAAGGTTTATCGAATACGAAGTGAAGGAGGTACAATCCACCAAAGTTGCGAAACCCGCGAAACCGGCCAAACCCACACCCGTGAGACGCACTTCTTCAGTTTCGCGCAGTCGAACCGCACGAGAAACACCGCGTGAATCCGAACTGCAAACTGTCCAGGGCCTTCCGCCACCTTCTTCCGTCCCTGTCCCAGCAACACCGCCTTCTGCGCGATTGAGACGGGATAAGACTCAGAATCGCGGTCGTTTTGGCTCATCGACGTCGGCTGCGCTTGCGTTACAACAGGGAGATGGCTACAAGCCACGTGAGGAGCGCGGTTGGGAGGAATTCCATCCAGAGCTAGATATTGACGCAAAAATCACAGTTTTTAGCGCGGACGAGGTAGATGGTCCACGTCCTTCAAACGCGATCCCGAATGCCCCTGTCGCGAATGGTGAGCAGACTCCTATCCCCGATCATCTCCGCGCGAATGTCGTCGTGCCTTCTCCTACACCACTCAAGCGCCGCCCTGGACGTCCTCCGCGCCGTCCTGATGCTATGCTTCATGGCCTGGGTATGCCGAACGAGCCTAAGGCAGTGCCGCCTCCAGGCCCCAATCCCCGCGAGAGGTTGACTCTACCGAAGCCGTCGTTCCGGATGCGGGATCCGTTTGTTTTCTACGATCTACCGGGCGTCGGTCAAGCCAATTATGTCGACCGTACAATGGCCAACGCGGGATACCAAGAGAGCGATCTCTTTTTCCGACACGATCGCCAACTGATTCGGATGAGCGAGGCGGCGCAGGAGGATGATCTGGACGTGATAAACCCAACGGGAATTGAGGGTGAAGTGAACGCGGCAGTTGGCAGAGTGGAGTACGATATGGATGAACAGGACGAAAAATGGCTGGAAGAGTACAACACGAAACGAAGACTAGACGAACTGGAACCTATTAAACCAGCGGTTTTCGAAATTACCATGACAAAAATCGAAAAGGAATGGCATGCGCTTGAGAAACGGATACCCAAGCCCAATCCAAAACCACCGCAAACACATCGCCCTCGTTCTAGCTCGGCAGCGGCCGTTAATGGAGAAACTACCGGGTCGGGAGAAGAGCAGGACACGAAGTGCGCTATCTGTGATGATGGCGACTGTGAGAACTCCAATGCCATTGTGTTCTGTGACGGATGTGATTTGGCAGTGCATCAGGAGTGTTATGGGGTGCCTTTCATCCCAGAAGGCCAATGGTTGTGCCGCAAGTGTCAACTGGTTGGAAGGGGCTCAGTCAACTGCATTTTCTGTCCCAACACTGAGGGCGCTTTCAAACAAACGACTACGTCGAAGTGGTCACATCTCCTTTGCGCTATCTGGATTCCAGAGGTGTCCATCGGGAACCCGTCTCTGATGGAGCCCATTACAGATATCGAGAAGGTCCCCAGGAGTCGTTGGAAGCTCAATTGCTATATTTGCCGGCAGAAAATGGGTGCGTCGATCCAGTGCAGCAACAAGCATTGTTTTGTTGCATTCCATGTCACATGTGCACGTAGAGCCCAGCTCTACCTGAAGATGAAGGCAGGCAATGGAACACCGGGACTTATGGATTCGCACCTCCTTAAAGCCTTTTGCGACAAGCACGTTCCCCCAGAATGGCGAAGAGAGCATGGCACCGACGCTGCTACCGCGGAGGCCATCGAATACTATCGCGCAACAATGCAAGGTCGACGATGGGGTGATAGCCAGGCCGCTGCTCTTTCGTTAGAACCGTCACACCCCACGGTCTGCGATCACATACATGACGATGGACAGAGAAGCGGTCCGCGACTCACACTTACTGTTGGCGGCAATAAACGCAAGCGTCCAACCATGCCCAGAACCGTCTGGAAATTGCCTTCTGGGGCTCCAGTCATACCACAGGTCGTTCTGAACTCCGTTGTGGCCTCTCTTCAGCGATTCGGTGTTCGCCAAAGAAAACAATACGGTGAAGATGCGTGCAAATATTGGACACTCAAGCGGGAAGCAAGAAGAGGCGCAGCACTTTTGAAGCGGCTGCAGTTATCATTGGAGACCTTCTCTTCGATGGAGATGACGCGCAGAGACTACATGGCTATGGGAATTGGTGGCGGCAAGCGGCTACAGCGGCGCATCGAGTTTGGTGAGCGGCTTTCGCACGATCTGGACCGGTTGCGCATTCTATGCGATGAGGTGAAGAAGCGGGAACGAGAGAAGTTAAAGGATGCGGAGATGCTACGCCATGTGGTGGATACCGTTTACTTTCCTATTTTCCCGTTGCTTTGGCCTATTTTTGAGAAGGCTGTGGCGTAAGTTTAACTTGTCTTCGTTCTTGAATGGCCCTCGCTAACTATGTGATAGTCTTGATGGCAGGGGAATATTTCGACAAGGACTTTTATCCATCCGTAGGAAACTGGAAGACCGCTCGTATACCTCCATTTCCATCTTTTCAGCTGAACTTGCCAGCGTATTCACCTCGGAGATCGGTGTACAGCCCGCCGGTGACACCGCTGAGCTCCAAATGCAAATAAGTGGCCGGGCGCCTGAGCTTAGCTTGGAGCAGCGTGAGAAGAGAAAGTTGGCTAAGCGGATCATCAAATCGATTCAACCTGCGTTGGAGGATGCAATTAAGAAGGAAAGCGAGTTGAATCGTAAACCCTTCGAGCAGGAATTGAAGGAGTTGGATCAGATATTTGAGGATAGTGTCCGGTCGCGGAGGAATTCTCTTGCTGATTTGACGGAAATGGCTGGCAGGGAAGCCGTCGGTGAGCTGGAGGGTCCCAATGGCACAGCAGAGAAGATCGAGAGCGGCAATGAGTCCGCGAAACAAGAGCCTCAGAAAGAGCAGCAGGCTTCTGTATTACCTGATACCGATGGTGACCATTCCATGGCCGATGCAGATACAGTGCAGGCCCCTGAAACCGTGGAACCTCAAAACAAGGATACGCCTGCGACCAGCACAACTGCACCAGCTGCAGTCAAGGAGTCCGAAGCTGAGATGGAAACCATGGACATTCAAGCTCATGATGAGGCCCATGTACCTGCCAACGGAGACTCGAGACCGCATCCCAGCGGCAGTCCACAGCCCGCGAAGGAAGCGCCTGAACCACAAAAAGGACCTCCAACACCTCCACTGAGCTCCCAAGAAGACCAACAACATCCCTTGGCACAAGGTGGAATACAATGGTACATGGAGCCTTTCGATCCACTAGGTACTACAATATACGAAGAACGATGGACAGGCCGAGACGTCATGCGCGGAATGAGCGAGGAGCTTAGTGAACTGGACGAGGATGAATTGATGGATTTGGTGGACGATGGTCTCGAGGGCAAGACGCAGACGAGCTCTGGTGCACCCGAGGATGCAGACGGGTCTGGTGGTGAGCCACCAGTCAAGGTTCATCAAACCCGGAGACGGCTACGGACATCTTATAACTAGTGGTTTTGGATAATGAGGGGAGTTATGGTGCTTTGATTGTTTATGGATTGTTTTGTTTGTATTGATGGGCTGGATAGGGAAAGATGGCGTTCATTCTTGTGTTTCATTAATTCTCCTTAAAACTAGTGATAATTTAATTGAATTGATAACTCCAATATCGCTGGGTATCCTACTGCTATTGTTGCTGTATTACTGCACTGTCCGAAAATGGAATGTTGGTTGCTGGGGTCTTGGCGCATCCACCGCAGAGCCGCGCGTGGTCTGGAATTATTATGCTCGACTTCTCTTCTGCCCTCGCCCCTTCATTCCTCCTCCTCCTCCTTCCTCTCATCCTCTTCCATCCTCTTTATTTCATTTTCTCATTTCCTTTCTTGTTTAATACCCTCTCCTGTTCGACTTTAACCAAGTTTAGCTGAGATACCAACTCTTTTGTCGTCGGTGGAATTTTTCTGTTTGCCTTGTTCCGGACGTGCGACACGCGCTTCTCAGTTAAATCACCAGTCCCCTGTGACGTCTGTTTTTCTTTGACGACTCTTTTCAACTTCAAACCTTCATAATGGCCTCGGAATACGAGCAAGAGAACGGTCGCTATGACGGTATGCTTTAATGACTTGCTTGACCGGCCAGCTGGACCTTTCCGTCTCGGATAACAACAAGACTGACCTGAATTTTCTCACCCTTCAGACGAGCCTCGTTTCGACCGTCACCGCAGCGCATCTCCTCGCGATGAGATTAGAGATGACCGTGCCCGGAGCCGCTCCCCCAACGGCCGCATTGATGATCGGTATGCCATCGCCTCTGTTTTCACACCCATAACTTAAATCGCCTGTTTCGAAAAGCTGACACGAAAAGACCAAGCGGATATGAGAGAGGTCCTGTTGACCCCCGTAAGATGCTCGACGATGATGAGGAGGGTGCCCAGAACACCGGTTCTAACCTTTTCGTCACTGGCATCCACCCTCGTTTGTCTGAGTCGGATTTGACGCGTCTGTTCGAGAAGTACGGTGACGTCGAGAACTGCTCCATCATGGTTGACCCTCACTCCAAGGAGTCGCGTGGCTTTGGCTTCGTGAAAATGGTTACCGGTGACCAGGCGGATGCTGCCAAGGAAGGTCTGCAAGGTGAGGTCATTGAAGGCCGCACTCTGAGCATCGAAAAGGCTCGTCGTAGCCGTCCTCGCACCCCTACCCCCGGCAAATACTTTGGACCTCCTAAACGAGGTGAGCCTGGTTTGCAATCCCATACTTCTCTTTTTCACGCACTATACACTGACGATTGTAGCAGGTCCCCGTGGTCGTGGTGGCCCCCGTGGTGATCGCTATGATGACCGCCGTGGTGGTTTTGGTGCTAGCTGGCGCCGTGACGACTACCGCTACGGTCGCTACGACTCCTACAGTGACCGTAGCCGCGACTATGGTGGTGGTGGCCGTGACTACCGCGACTACCGTCGTGATTACCGTGATGACTATGGCTACCGTGGCATCGACCGCTACGCTTCTGGTGGCGGCCGCGAGGACCGCTACAGTCGCGACGACCGCCGTGGTGACGACCGCCGTGGTGGTGGTGGAAGCAGCAGCGGCGGTGGTGGTTATTACGACCGTGATGCTAACCCTCCCAGCTACAGCCAGGGCGGTGCCCCTCCGCGTGACGCATATGCTAGCCGCTCCTATGGTGATGACCGGTACGCTAGCAGGTAGGTGAAGATATGTCGGAATGATCAGATGTCGAAGTCGGTCGAAGGCACCTAATTTTTCTTGCTTTTAATTGTTGTGTACTTTTTACCCTTTCCTTTGTGTTTTTTCCTCCCCACCCCTGCTAGTGTTTCTATTATCTGATTTCGACGCCAACGGTGGGACGTCGTTGTTTCTGTTCTTCTATGTCACGCACACAAAAGTCGTCTTTCGCATCTCCTTGTCGTCTCGGTGAAATCGAACCGCCATTCAATCTTGCGGGCCAACTTCTCAACTGTCCACACAAAAAAAAGGAACAATACATGTCGCCGCGCTTCGATCACTGAAATACTGTTTTCAATTTTTTATATTCTCGGTACTCTCCAGACAATCATGGCGGCAAGGACGAGGAACAGATCTACATTTACGTTGTAATTCTCGGATTATCTCATGGGTCAGCACTGCTACATTTCAACTCTTCGGGATGTTTTCGCTAGTCAGCTCTTCGCCTTATTGCGTCTTGTTCACACACACACCCTTTACGTAACGACTCGATTGTATTCGACCAGAAAACACATAAAACAAAAAAATTTCTTTATCTTGGCCCATGCCCTTTTCGCCCAATGGTCTCGCGACGCATTGTGAGAAACCAAAAAACAAAAAAAAAAAAAAAAGGAAATCCGGCCATTCCACGCCAGTTTCCGCCATAGCCGTGGCGCGTTTTATCCCTGTAGTATCGCCAGACAATCGGCCCCTAGAATCCCCGCGAATGAGGGATTCTGTAATTCTCGGGTCACTGCAGAGCCCGGGGCGATCTTACGGCTAATTGCTTATTATTGACAACATGGCCGGGGAGGGGGTAAGATTTCCATAATTCGAAACGGGAGCTGATTCGTGTCACAAAGATCTTGATTTATTTTAGACAGGGAGCGAATTCTTATTCGTGTTACATTGGTTTCTGAATGGTTACGCTCGATAAGCTTGACAGTTCATCTCGTCGATATCTACACTCCATATGATATGGAAGCGCTGACAGCAGGGCGGTTACTTGCACCAAGCCAAGGCTGGTATATTGACCATTAGAGATAACAACTGTTTGTGAAACAATAATTGGTGCACTAACAAAGCATTTCTTATTTGGTGCTGGTATCCTTTGCATCAATGATGATTTGACTGGCGCTGAGGGTTCTCCTTGCGTCATATGCAGGGCTTCCTTTCGATGATTGTGGCTGCGATGATCTGCTCAAGGGTCTCAGTCCAAGAGATCGATCAATGAAACCTTTATATGGACAGCCATTAAGTAAATGAAACTTCGAGTTTGTACGAATTCCATTTTCCTAATGTATGCACTCTGTACTTGAATACCATAGCACCCGAGTATCTCCAAAATATACAAACACGAGGCAATTCTGCAGCGCCACATAATGTGACTGATCTAGCATCAGATCAATAACCCCGAACTTTATCGTGCAGTGCTTCTAGACCACTGTTCACGTCCAGGCATGGCCAATGATCCATTGACACCTAGCCCGATGCCCCAGTTTTGATAGTCCAGCGAATTAGAATAAGTTCATCGATCGAGCGCCACGCAGTCAGTCACTTCTATACCGCTCCAGGCGAGACCTTCTGTTCTCCATACTGTCGTGGATATCCGCCAGCGGCGGTCCAGTAATGTAGTAGCTTCGATACCAGTTCATGGTGATTGTCATCCAGTCAATCAATTAATCAATCCACTATCGACCCACTACTCAGGAGCCTTTCCCTCAACCTCAGCACTCTTCTGAATCAGAAACTCCCCCAGCACGCGCAATGGATTCGCCGGCCTATATCATATTAGCCTTCTTCCTTTCATCTCACCTCCATTTTCATCTCCCAACAACTCAATCATAATACAGGGAAAGGGTGAGACGTACTGCTCTTTAGCAACACCCTTCATCCCCTCCAGCAAATACGGCACGATATTCTCGTTCATGTACACGCGCGCTGGGGCGCCACCGGGGCGGCCTGTTTGTGCTTGAGATTGGGGTTGAGATTGTGTTTGGGGGGTGGTGGTTGTGGTGAGGGAGTCGGCCGCGGGCGTGCCTGCGAGGGGGCTGTCGGTGGCCATTGTCGTATTTTATTCGAAGGTCGGGTTGGAGTATGCTAATATGGGCGTTTGGATTGGAGGAGTTCGTGAGTTGCAAATAAATCAATGACGTTGGAAGAGTAGAAGGACATTGAATCCGTCGTTTGCGCAGGCGGAAGGACGGGCGGTATAGAGCGTGCAAACGCACGTGATATCGCGTCTTTGTGTGGCGCAGTAGTGGCGTTCTCGTCTGGTCTGGTCCAGTGTCGGGTTTTGGTTTTTGGATTTTATCCCCTCAGCTTTATCTGAATATCTATTTCGTATATACGTTCCTTTGTTTTATATTGATCCTTATGAGCTGGTCCAGATTTACTTGGCTGGCTATTACTCCAGCCAACTGATGTCTGTCGCTATAGACGCAGTCATATCTCGGCGTAACGTCCTATGGTTCGGTGACAGTATGTCCTTGCTGGACTACTGGGGGAAGCAGGAGTCTTCCGCGAAACGCAGAAAGGTCTCCGGTGATGACGTTCTGCAAAAACACTCGATTCGGAAAGAGGAGAGTATGCCTCGTGAAAGCGAAGAGCGTCCTATAGATCGCCCATTATTAAAGACATCCGATTCACCAGCTATACCTCTAGACGGATATCTCCCAATCGACGATGGGAAGCACATTCCAGACAGTCAAACAGAACTAGAATCTTCCCTTCCAGCAATCGAAACCAACACCCAAGCAATAGACGAGTATGAGACCTTGCGCACTGTGCAAGTTGAATCAGACGAACCAGACCTGCACCAACGAATGCAAAACAGCAGCTGGCAGAAAGGCAAAAGCTCTATATATGCTGATGCCTTCAATCTAGCACTGGAAACAGTACTAAATGAAGAGGCTCATCTGTTCAATGGGGCTGAGATGGAGGTGTTCAGGCAGTGGAGAGAGTTGTCATATGAGTCGCAGTATTTGTAGGTTTATGTCTCTGTCTGGTGTCTTTGTATGTATTTTGGTGTTAATGGTTGCAATAGATATGTACGGCTCTTTCTGCGGAAAACTTCTGCGTGGCATCGTATTAACCAGCTTGGTTATTCGGATGTTGTGGATTTGGATGCTGCGGTCGCTGAGCTCCAGCGCAGTCGTGGACTTCCTATTCTTTCTGGAATGGAGAATGCGAATCCAGCAGATGTTGACTCTGGTTCGGAGCTCAATGGCGAGTTCAGATTCGCCGATAGTAGTGAGCTGATAACGACGCTGGAAGAAGCGTCATCGTTATTACTACTGGACGAGCTGAAAAGCTTTGCAACTGATGTGAAGGCGCAAGGGAAGAGCAAGAAAGAATTGCTAGCGGTATTTCGGGAGTCAATCCAGACACAGACGGGACTTGACTGGAATCATGGTAAAACAGGTGTCAGAAGTCCTTATGTGAATCGGGATAGCCACTATGTCCAAAAGATTCTCGGCTACACCGGTGACTGTATAAGGCTCAGCGCTGGTCCTCGTGTCTTGTTTGAAAGAGTGCATTTGGTCTTTTATAGGTCTACAGAATGGACAGAGAAGTCTCTTACGACTATTATTCTTGCGAAGACTTTGCGCAAGAACTTCCCGAGTTACATTGTGTGTCGGTCTAGTTCGATTTTTCCGTCTAGGTCGACTTTGCTAGAATTCGAGTCGGCACTGCGGACGCAGTTTGATATTGACAATATCCTCCAATTCAATGGACCCCCGGACTTGCAACAAGTCAAAGGTCTTTGCGATAAGGTTTATCCTCGATGGAAGGAACTTCTAGCCCAAGAACAACGGAAAGAAGCCACTTTCTACGAATGCGGAGAAGGAGCTTATCTACGCCGTTTCTCGCCAGCTTGGGTTTATACTCGGATTGTCCATAAGGGCCTTCTTCCCTTGGGACGATTCAAGGAGCATAAACGTGAGCATGAGGTTCTCACTGAACTTCTTGATCAACGTCTTTTTCACGCTGCGCGTCGTGGTGGATGGCATCAACGGAAAGCCCTGTTGGAAGAACATTACATGTGGAATCTCACGCCATTCGACGGACGCAGTGGAGAGAACCAGCGAAAGCACTGGAAAAGGATTGCGCTTCGGACATGTGAGGAAGGGCTCGAGGATCCGAGCAGTCATCTAATCTACCACTACGACTTACAAAAGCGGGTAATGAAACTGGAGAAAGCGCTGAAAGTGCCTAAACGAGAACAACATGATTTTGGATACGCCGTTCTGGCTAAACCTGAAGAACGGACTATTGATGGGATACGTATCGAGCAAGAGGATACGCCTCACGACAATGCATCGAAACGAGGTCGTCCGACGGTTTGGGTAGATGAGAGAGGGGGCGGCGAATGCAGAGTCGAGCAGATGTGTTTAAATTGGTATATGGATCATGGCTGGAAAGGCTATCATTCAGAGGGCGGCATCGTTCGTACATTGGTAAGCACACACCACCCCTCAACCCGTCCAAACTAACAAACAAGTTCGGCCTCCTATTCTACGACATCCTCTTCACCTACATCCCTAACGTCTTCCAAACCCCCTTTCAAACCTCCCCCCTCGACCTCCACACAGACACCTTCTATCCCACCCGCGCCTCCGAAATAAACCACCGCCTCGTCGAAATCGCAAATGGCTCCGCCGAACACCTTATCCGCACAGTCTACACCACTCACTCCCCCCTCCAACCTTGCGTCGTCGGCATAAACTGGTCCTTCCCGTTGGACGATCTGGTTGAAATCGCGCGATGTTTTCGTGGTGAGGCGCTGGCGGCGATTTGTAAGGTTCTCGCGCAGGAGTATCAGCAAAGAGGTGGGGGAATTCCGGACCTTTTGGTTTGGAGTCAGGAGAAGAGGGAGATTATGTTTGTGGAGGTGAAGTCGGAGAATGATCGGTTAAGTGATACGCAGAGGTTGTGGATTCATGTGCTTGTTGGGGCGGGGGTCAGGGTTGAGCTTTGTAATTGTGTTGCTAGATAGTGTTTTAAAACATTATGTACACGATCTCTTTTTGCACATTGTAGCACTCGATGGAAAGAAGAGGAATTTTTCTTGTACGTTTAACTGATATTCGGTGAATACTTTCCTCGGGTGCTTTGAGCATGCGTCTAAACTTCTCTTCTCCTCGCTACTCATCACAGGAAGCTATCAACCAGCAACCGTCGACTCAACAATGGACGCTCAAATGTCAGATGCAAATACTCCTAACGCAGCAACCCTCTCGCAAGATACCCGAAACTGGACTACCACACATTTGGATCTCGCAAGAGTCAAAGCAATAGATAGCATCACTAAATAACAGTCACTAGGCTCTGAGAATGTGCTAGCGGACGGAGGCAAAGGTCAGCGTAGCCTACAATGACTTTCGAGCAAGTATTGACTACTACTAAAAGAATTCGAGAGATTGTCTGGGTTTGCCATGGCCCATGGTAGCCAGTAAGAACATGTCGAAGAAAAGAATCTGAAGGGGACAGGATTCGTAGTTCATCACAATCCACGGAATTTTTTCTCATGCCTAAGGAGAGTTGAGGAAAAACCTGAGAGCCCAAGGGTAAATGGGCAATCAAGGCAAGGCAACGGGATGAGATGGTGTACAAGCAAATGAGCTTATCGCTTCTATAAGAAACGTGATGCAACTGACACTGCGCACTACGACAAATTTCACTAATTGAAATTAGGGCTGATGGCTTGATTCTGGGATCATGTTAGTTTTGGGGTTGAGCTTTAACGATAGACTAGACATTCATCAGTTTCAAGCTTGCAAGCAGAACCTAGTCACACCTCCAGCTGGATTTCGCCAAACGACTATCGCAAGTGATAAGAAATAAGAGATAAGACATTTACAGATGGCAAGTCAATAAGCTGCCATGTAGCGCTTGAAGCTGCTGCAGTAGTGGCTTGTACTAGCAATAGTCACTGCAATTGCTTCGATCGACTTTATGCTATTCGTATGTTTGCGTCCACCACTGTGTGCATAAAAAGGATTGAGGCCAGCCTTAAAACCATTCTGTTTATTTGGCATGTTACGAAAGACAAAAGTCGGTTACTTCCTTTCGGAGTTTATAGTCGACAATAGGAACTCGAACCTTAAGTGATCCGTTTATACGCACGGATCGGAATGCCACGAACGCGCTAAAACAGTTCCACGGTTGCTATTCCAATTCAATGGATACAGAAATGTGATCAGAACTAAGGGGCCTGGTTGCTTCGCAGATTTATTACCTTGTGGGAGAAAAAAAAAAAAAAAAGAAAAAGGTGTCGGATCGATGAAACGGGTTGATAAGATAATGCGAGCTAACTAGCTAGGGTTCGGGTCAACGCCCCATATAAATTTGCTCCAACTAACGTCACAAACATAACAGGAATAGTCTGAATGCACTCGGCAGTCCAGTCGCCATTGAGACAGGAACTGCAGACCCCTCACCTGGAACGATAGCTATTCACATCGTCCCAGCCACCGTAGGCTGCTCGTTTTTCAAGCATTACCCTCTCCGCCATGTCACGGTCCTGTCAGTCCTTCTGTCGGCATGCCATATTACTTACATCGTCGATAATCTCGAGAGACAGTCGAATTCCTTGGGTTTGATTGTATCGCCATTGGCATCGTTTCGGTACGATTTGTACAACTGCACGAGCATATGTTCTCCGAGCACGTATCTGGCAAAACAAGTTCGTATACAATACATCCAGAATGAGGACCCGGGTTGGCACGGATTTCTTAGCTTGAATGTAGTTTCTGGGGGCTAATCGGTCGTTGAGCTGCGCCTTCGATGCGATCAATTTCTTTTGGGGGGGGGGGTGTCATGGCGGAAATATATGGAACGGAATGGGGGCTTTTGATAGTCAAACACCTCGATTGGGATGCCAGAGTCGAACTATGCAGATGGATGGTTTAATTGGCATGGTATTGAATTTCACAATTGCACGGGAGATTTTGTCTGGCACCTCAACCTCGGGATGCATGCCATGCATTTTTCTTCCCTATGTAGATAAGATCTTGATTGAAGATGATTCCATGGTCGTGTATGGCATCCCACTACGCTTAGCATAGATTTGGCAAAGTTTACGTTTACTTGGTTACATCTACACATAAAACCAAACATTAAGAACCGTAAATTTTTATTTTTGGCGGTTGGAAAGTTAACGACTATGTTTCCTCGTTTCGATTCACTCAAAACAGAAAAACAGCCCGCCTTCAGATAGCTCGCTGTGACCACATCATCTACAGACGCAACAAACAAACCATCTTCGAACGTAGTCTTATCCCAACAACCCAAACCAAGAACCACCGGTTTATCAAGTTTAAGCGACCAGGGTGCTGGCGGTGGCGGACTCGTATCTCCAGGTAGGGGGGAGGACACCGACGGTCTTGTAGTAGCGAGACAGACGGTGGATACGGGACTCGATGAGAATCAGGCGGAACTTGGAGTCAGTGTCCTTGCGGTTGCGCTCGAGATGCTTGCGGACGGAGACGGCCTGACTTCGTTAGCGCTTGTTTTTCTTTTTCTTTTTCTTTTTTTTTTTTTTTTTTTTTTTTTTTTTTTTTTTTTGACGAGTAAAAGGGAAGGTTTACCTTCTTGATCAAGAAGTAAAGGTCCTCGGGAAGCTCGGGAGCGAGGCCTGTTAAATCACTCTGTCAGCCATGACCAAGCAGAGGCAATGGAGACTGGCATTTCTGCACAGTTCCTTTCGAAGGAGAGAATTGAGGACTGATAGGGAGATTTGCGGTTGTGACATTCTAGGTTCTGGAGATTTTTCAATCCAGAAATAACCATGTCTTGATCAACCGTAGTGTCTCCTAATCAAATCACTCTCTTCATCCCATCGAAGTAATTGTAAATGGCGTAAGTGTATTCGTACCGTTCGACTTCAAGATACGGAGGATCTTGTTACCTATTCGCTTGTTAGCCCCGTCTCCCGGTATCCTCTCAAATCGCAAATGCAAACATACCAGTAACAACCTTGACCTGGGCAACACCGTGCGAGTCACGGAGGACAACACCAATCTGCGAAGGAGTGGCACCCTTCTTAGCGAGCTTGCAGATCTGGTCGACAACCTGGTCGGGGGTGGTCTTGAGCCAGGCCGGGGGAGTGCGAGAGTAGGGGATGGCGGAGGACGAAATGCCCTTTCCCTTGCTGTGAAGACGACCCATTTTGTTTTTTTGGTTTTGGTGTTGACGGTGGTTGTCGACGGTTGTTGTTGGCTGCGTTGAAGGAGATATGAAAAGTTCGCGATGAATTTTTGACGATGAGCGGAGAGTGGAGTGTGGGTCACGTGAGTCTTCGCTTAGGGTGATGGTATTTAAGCCGCGCGGATCGTGATTTCTTCCGCCGGGAAAATCTCTGCGATTTGCATTTTACTGAGCTTTCATGATGAGCTCTTGCTTTGTTACTGCGACTAACTAACAGATAAATACTGCGCAGCTATAATCCAGGTCAGTTCTTTTCTTCCTCGCGAACTCAACACAATGATGATACACACCTTACTTTTATTTTTCTGGTACCTCTTATGTCAGGAGTGCGTCCTAGCGATGTTCCTCCGATGATCTAAATGGACTTCTGATCTTCTCCTTTTCACTTATACTGCTGCAATATGCTGTGAGGACAGTTTTGCTGACTTCGTAAAGCTCGTCAGGTTCTTTGCTTTTGCCAGAGTATCGGTTCAGGTTTTATCTCGATGCGATAGGCATTGGGCTTTGATCCCCACACTCTGACCCACACATACTGGATAGTTTAATAGTCAAATGAGATGGAAATCGTTTGTGCTTGGTTTTCTCATTGTCGACACGTTTTCTAGATCGCGCTGGCTAGCCTTGTATCAGGCTTCCATAGCGCAATTTACGGGCATGCATAAAGTGCTGGCAGTGGCATAGTGTTATCCCAATCCCACACCTGCCACTCGTCCTCATAAAGCCACCTGCGCATGACTCGAGAGCCCTGCATGTTGTAGCAACGAGTGCTGAGATTCTGTAAAGTCAATATGCAGCAAGGCAATGTATGCTTGTTCCGTTTGAGTTGGGTGATTCCGGGTTCCTCTACCTCAAGGTTGTACACTGTCGAAGGGTGTATGAGGGTATCCGGAAGTCATCCGGATACCATCCGGCAAAACGCCTGAACGTGCAGCTCAGTCAAGCTACCTTGGCGTCAGTCCCTGGGAGTGCATCGACAGCCGCGTCGCATAGCATGGCATTTGCATAATACCACAAAGAATCACACCGCTAAAGTACAGTAGATATCGTCGTGATTAGCGCCAGAGTGCCGCAAATTAACCAATGGTAGAAACGCGGTGGTTGCTTTGAAGGTTGATTGCTTATTTCCTTTTTCAACGCGCTGCTCGTATGGCCAGACCCTACTGGTATGAACGAAGGCAAACTGCATACAGGACGTCATGGGACAGAGACAAATAAACTCCTACTGGAAACTCCTAACGAGACAACTTGGCCAGAATCCGCGCGTAGCAGCAAATAATATCATATCACCACGCCAATTCACCTAATCGGATGACTCGGCTGAATCCGCGTCAACCAACACATGCGGCTCGCCTTCACAATATTATTATCTTAGACAAATGGCCTAGCTGTGATGAGTCAAAATGGCCACTTCGCGGCCAATGCTCAGTGTCGCAGGAACAGACAATCGGAAACGGCGATTGGATCGGAGCTGGATAGCTGAATATCCAGTCGGAGGGGAAAAAAGCGTTGATGCACGCTGACAGGCTGCGGCGCAGTGATGGGTCGGTTGCTGTCACGGGAAGAGTGACCAGTCACCTGCCATATCGGAACTTCCGTGGTTTGCTAAAATACGATTTCTTTTAAAATAGCTTTTTGTGTATACGGAGTACGCCGTTGGGTTGGAGTGCTGGTGGTAGACAGATAACTTCGCTGGAGGGGATATTGACTCACGTTGAGCCCCCGCAACACTGGGCTACAAATGCGCTGTGTATGCACCCTATACACTGCCTCCTTTACTGTAGACTGCCGCTGTAGCACAGCCAGGTTATTTACTTACCAAAATGGCCTGCCGTAGTGATTGACAAGGTCAACAATCATTCATTCCCCGAACTGACAGCATCGAATCATGTAGAGGTTGGATACATCACAGGGTGGTGCAGGCAGTTTCAAACATGCCGGGACCCTTTTTTTGGCCAAGGTCCACATATGGGCTTGGTAGGCGCAAGTGTCTTGTGTCGACAGCAGACCCGTTTTATCTATGTGTCGCATATCATACCAATATAATTGCAGTGAAGATGGCATAGCTTTCTGGGCATCAACGGCGATCACTAGGTGAAAATACGCGGCACAACCCATACACCCACTTGGATCTAGACTCACCACTTTCTGTACCCTTCGTACCGCGACTTCTACAAAAGCAGTAATTATTATGCACTATTATCACTGTTATAGACTATCACCGCCAGTATTCAGGCATCAAAAACGTAGACGGATGTCGAGTTGACATCTTCAAAGCAATGGCTAAACCTTAATCAATCTGAACCCTAATTTCACCGGCGATTCTGGTGGCGCAAAAGATGAAGAAAATATTAGCGCTAGGACGCTGACAGCATGACACAAAACGAAAAAAAAAAAAAAAAAAAAAAGAAACATTCCTATGAGTGAGTAGTGCCGATTTATGTGCGTAAAGTACGGACCATCGTCTGTAGCTCCAACCTTCCCATATTTATCGAGTGGCACTACTATCAACGGGCTTTGATATCGCATATAATACCGCTTTTCGGAGACTGTAACAACTTAACTGGCTACTGACTAGTGTTATTAGCGTCGCGTCTACTCAACGTTTTCGATCGTGTAATACAGTAATACACGTTCTTTCGTGCAGCAGCCAATAAGCAACCCTCGTGGGGCAAAGGCGATGGTGGTGGCCCCTGCGTGGTTAGTACGAGTATATCCTAGTAAGGCATCAGATTAGCCACTCTCATGTCGGCTTTACTTCTCCTTTTCATGTTTCGCTCTGATATATACTCTTATTTTATCCTCACTTCTTGCAACTTGATCTTTTTCCGGTGTAAAATTCGGTTCAATTGCATTGTATCTGCTCGTGAGGTCCTCGTTATTCAGTCCCATGCCACAATAACATACAGCCGTCATGACTATCGAGACTCGAATCTTCGACCCCAAGGAGGGTCGTCAAAACTCAAATTACACTGGTGCATGCCAGTTTCCCTTTCTGCAGCAGAATCTCTTTCCCGATACTGGTGGATGTATGCGCTCCTCGCTTGACCCTTGTTCCCTCAAGAATAACTCTAACAGCACGATATAGACATCGACGGACGATACTGCGCGCTAGTCCCGAACCCAGGCGGATACGAAAATTGCTGCGTGCCATGTCCGGTGGCTAATTGGAAATACGGTGATGGTACGTCTATCCTGGCCGGTTGATCGTTTCAGCAACTAACCAGTGTATAGAGTTGATGGCGAAGACGAAGATTCCGAGTTACATTAGTGCCGTCATTTTTCCTTTTGTTGTTCTTCTACTACTATCATATGTGGTTCTTCCAGCGAAATATTCTCATCGGCATTACTTGAGTGTTTCTTTTACCATTGGGATTTGCTGCATGCATGTGAGTCGTTTGATATTAGCCTGGTCTGGAATTTGCTGACAGCGATAGATTGCTTTTATCATACCACTAGGTGCCAAACCAGACCAATGCTACAATGAAATTACACCAAAAGGCATGCACGATGATCTCTCATGCGCCTTTACCGGCTCCCTTCTTCTTTTCGGAGGCTTTAAGGTTGTCGTATGGAGTACGCTCTTCAACCTCCCCTTCCTATACTGTCCCAAGCTAATTTGCAGGTTTTATCCGCGCAATCGCCTTCCACCTCCAAGTCTGCTGGGAACAAGTCCTCGGCAGAAAGTTCATGTGGGGAGCCCTAATCTGCGGCTGGGGCATCCCAGCCATCGGCACAACAGTCATGCTTATCTTTACCGGCGTCTCCTTCCGCTTCGGCGAAATCTGCCACATCAACATGGAAAACAGCATGTATGACTACTGGATTCCGGCGCTGGTGTTTGCCGGCGCAGCCCTCATCCTTCAGTTATCGACTATGGCCTATTGCATCCGCGTATACCTCAAGACAATATTTAACAGGGAACCCAGGGCTACGACTGGCGGGTTGCCATCTTACGCCGCTAGCGTTCGCTCGATAAATGCTCGTCAGGCATACCGGCGGATCAGCAAGGTTTTCCGGCTGCAATGGCGCGGCGTGGCATTCGTATTTATCATCATTGCAAATGCCCTCCTCTACGCCATCGTCTTTATTAATCTGGACGCCACTACAAAATTAACACACGAAGTTATCCAAAAGGCCTTCCCCTGGCTTCTTTGCCTTTCCCTCACAAAAGCAGATAAAGAATACTGCAAGCAATACGCCATCAACATCGGGCCGGACAAGGATACTCTCCTCGCCGTCCTCACGTTCCTATCTATGGTTGGCCTTTGGAACGTCGCACTCTTCGCTAGACCATCTATGTTCACAGGCTGGCTCGTACTCTTCCGAAATACATCCAGCAATCAAAAGGAATGCGTCTCCGCGGACGCTAGAACCCTCTTCGCTACATCCCCCGAAGCGCGCGGCTTTGAAATGTTCTACAAAAACTCCACTACCACCAACACAACCTCCAACACAAAAGCCCCCGAAACATTCATCGATATCGGCATTGGTATCGCCCGCTCCTCAACGCCCGACAAATCTACCGACGAGACCAGAAGTCTAACCTCCCAAAAGCTCCCCTCTCCCCAATCACCGTCCTCATATGATTGGGAGTCCGATAAAGAATACATCAGACGACAGCCCGTGAGCTTCTCAAGACCGCATCCGACTGTGGCTTTGCCGCCAAGGATAAGGCCTCCCATGTCCAGGACACCGAGGGTGGCAAGTCCTACGGGGTTGGAATGGGATCCGAGGGATACTTTTGCGGCACCAAGTCGGAGTCCGCAGGAGGGGGAGAGGTCTGGGGCGAAAAGGTTTGGGGGGGTATGAATATGCTCTTCTTCTTTCTTCGTTTGCAACCCTTTATTCAATTCTTACTCTCGCTTCATTCTGTTTACCATGTTATACCTTTTAAATCAGGTTCGATTTTGGTTATGTCTCCTTTCGTTGTTCAACACATACATACACTTACACTTCTTGATTGATGGCATGTTATATGATTGATGTGTTTGGATTCGTTTGCTATACCCTGTTGTTTTGTTGTTTCGTTCATGTGCTGGGTTGTTGGTTGATATATTACATTGGAGCGTTGATTTTGGATACATATACTAGTGCTGGAAATGAGGGGAGGCAGGCTTGTGTATATAAAGTACATTTTGGAAGGATATGAATCAAGATACGGAATACCAAAAGGTACTGCTTCGTACCTCTCGCAAAATTTCATTAACGTACTTGTAGTCCAGCGTGGTGCTTATCAGATTGAATATCTGACCAAAATTTGGAACTTACTGCTTCAGCAGAGCAGGCAAGATTATTGTCTAGCGCCGTGAAAACACATTCAGAGAATACCAGCAGATTAAGCGATTGATTGACAGCTGCTCACGTAAAAACCATCTGCTATGATACATCACCAACCAACCTCACCCCGGATAAAGTAAACAAAATAAACCAAATCTCGACAACGTTTTCTGACCTAGCACTTAATAGCGAGCAGACAAAGGGGAATAAAGATAGATGAAATTTAGAAGCACAAGACAGATAACATGTATGAATTATGGTCACTTTTACCAAGCTTCGACGTCGAAGTTTTCCTGTTGCTCATTAGTATACGAAGCGCAGGTTGGCTAGCGTGGGTGGAGCTTACCTCGGAAAAGTACGTTGTCACAACTGTCCGGTCCGAGAACTTTCTTCCGGCAAGTGCCTTCAGCGCATTTGTTGTAGATTCCACCGTGTCGAACTTGACGAAGATCTTGCCTACCCCTGCAGATTGCCTGCTGCCACCAGAGGGACGGGGGATCTTCACGCCAAGGATTTGACCGTATTTCGAGCACTCCTCCTGCACGTCGTCGCAGATTTCTACTTCATTAATATGATCCTAGAGAGTGAGATGGTGGGGAAGACATACCCTCGTAATCATCATTGTCCATCAGTTCCTCCGGGGTCACCATGTTCAACAACTGCAGCACACGACTGGTCTCAAGGTCCTGAGATGTAGTCTTGGCAAACATGGACATCGCGTTGACGCCCATGTCCAGACCAGAGGCCTGCGTGATTCCAATACTAGCCCGCACAACCTTGAGATGTCTGTCACCAAGTTCCATACCATTAAGTCCCTCTACGGCAATACTGGTTGCCGTAGGATCCGCGTATTCGCAGAATGCGATGCCCTGTGCTCAGTTAGCAAGAGATGATCATGAATACAATTGACATTACTCACCCTAGATTCCTCCGTCGAACCGTCCTTGACCAACACAAACGACTTCAGCTCGCCAAAAGACTTGAGCAGCATCGTAACAGGCTCCTCGGGAATGTAATGCGGGATGTTCGATACACAGATCTTGTTGGGCGAGTCCGGAACTTCGTTCAATAACACACCCTCCTGGTATTCCTGCTCTGCACCACCAGGGACAATGTAGTCCTTGGGCCGCCGTACTTCCAACCCAGCAGGCGCGCCGTTGGCTCCAGCCTCAGATGCATGGTCATCCATCAAGATTCCGTCGAATGCAAGCGCAACAGTGGCATCGTTTGGTGTCTTGAATTCCAACAAAGCGAAAGAGTGGTCCCCAGACACTTGGGCGGAGATACAAGGATCCACACTCTGGATGACATTAAGACCGTTAAGCTGAACATTAAAGAACGCGAGCAAAGTCTCGCCGGTAGCACTGGGAGGCAAGTTGTACGTGAACAAACGTTTGGCCTGGCGAGAGTTGGAAGCTTTGAGAGTCGTGCTTTCCGCCTGTTCACCGCCAGGTTGTTGGTTCATGAAAGCCTGGAGACGACTGGGGTCCATCGGCTGCTGTCGAGGTGCTCCAGGAAGAGGGAACATTCCTGTGTTTGTCAGTTAGTTTGGACAATATACTACCACTGGAAAGAAAAATCTACCTGAAATCTTCGCCTGCTCCGCAGTAACATTCTCATAGCCAGGAGGCTTGATATCCCATTGTGTCAGACGGCGCTTCCGAGTCAATACCGAAGCAACATCCGTCAAGTCAGGTGTAGCCTCCCTCTTTCTCGGCGGAGGCGACGCAGTCCTCCTCCGATCTCTCCGATCTCCACGCTCACGTTCGAACTCACGGTCATGGTCACGTTCGCGGTCGCGGCCTCCCCGGTCTCCCCGGTCTCCCCGGTCTCCCCGATCTGTCCGATCTCCTCGTCGGGACCTACCACCGTCAAACAAGTCTCGGTCTCTTTCGCGTCGGGAGGGTCTGTCATCGTAATCTCTGCGTCTGCGCTCGCCGCGGTCTCGGTCCCATTCACGGTCATCTCTGCGGCTGGAGTAGCGGTCCTCCCTTTCTCTGGCGCGGTAATCGCGGCTTGACGAGTATGTATCGGTCTCGTAATCGCGTCTGGATCCTCTTGAGCTGTGGTGAGGAGATCTCGATCGTCGGCGTTCGCCTCTATCTCCGCCGCGTTCGCGACGCTCGTCGCGCTAAAGCTTGTTAGTTGATTTGAATGGTTAACATAGTTGAAGGGACTAAACTCACGTAGTAATCTCTAGGGCGACCGGAGTCTGCGATGATAACCGGTTAAATATGTACCATAGAACAGCGACAAGGAATGATACTAACCTCTAGACGAATAGGCGTCGCCGTTCATTTTGAGCTCCAAGCAAGCTTCCTCGCGTTCCTCCTAGGGGTAACAAAGGCGGATGCAAAAAGAAAATTAAGCTTAAATTAGAGTAGCAGCGCCCGAGCAACGTTGAAGCCAAACCAAGCGATGGCAAGAATAATTGAACGGAGTCTGGGCGAAGAGGACAGCGACAGTTGCAGGGCGGCTGGACGAAAACTTGCAGGTCTCGACGATCGGCCGGCGTCTAGATCGAAGCGGTTAGCGCGCGTCTGTCAGTGGAGGCCTCACCGCCTGGGAAAAGTTGGCAGAATCACGTCCTATCAAGGTTATCTGGACTGCTAATCCTTAACTGCTACACCAACCAGCATGACTGTTGGTGCTTTTTCGGAATGGCGCAAGCTTCCAGTGAGCCTGAGTGAGCTATGCATCAACACGACTCTTCGGTGTGGTCAATCGTTCCGGTATGTCCCTTCACGCCCCAAGTTGCAGCGCAGTGCATTCTAACTTGCATCTGGCTAGATGGCATAATGTCCCCGATAGCGACGAATGGCGATGCGTGCTCCACGGGAAACTCCTCTCCTTGAAACAAGACTCTACCTGTCTCTATTACAGAACCTACCGCCCTTCAAAGTCAGACAGTACCGACAACGACGACACAACCACCCTCAACCTAATCAAACACTACTTCAATCTCACCGCGAACCTAACAGACTTCTACGCGCAGTGGTCCTCACAAGACCCGAATTTCAAAAAGAAAGCTCCCCAGTTCACCGGGATCCGTATCCTCCGCCAAGACGCGTGGGAAGCGCTCATCTCCTTCATCTGCAGCAGCAATAATAACATATCGCGCATTTCGCAAATGGTTGAGAAGCTTTGCTTACATTATGGACCATTCATCGGGACGATCGATGATCGCGCATATCATGACTTCCCAACTCCCGACGCATTGACTGGTACAGAGGTTGAAGGTCGCTTGCGCGGGCTAGGATTCGGGTACCGTGCCAAGTATATTTACCAGACGGCGCTTATTGTCGCGAAAGAGCGGGAGAAGGGCTGGTTGAATGGACTATGTAACCCGGAGTCGCCAGCCTTTGGGGTTAAGCCTGGATTCGGGGGTGAGATGAAACCAGAAGGAAGAGATGGTTATCGGGAGGCGCATGAGAAGTTACTTGAGCTGCAAGGCGTCGGGCCAAAGGTTGCCGACTGTGTTTCCCTGATGGGGCTGGGATGGGGAGAATCCGTGCCCGTGGACACACATGGTAGGCTTCCATCCTTTATCCTTGCCTGCGTGTTCCGCTAATCTGAACGTCACAGTATGGCAAATCGCCCAACGAGACTACAAATTTGGCAAAGGCGCACACAAAACCCTCAACAAAACAACATACGACGCCGTCGGCAACCACTTCCGCAAAATTTGGGGCAAAGAAGCTGGTTGGGCACATAGCGTCCTGTTCACGGCTGATCTCAGGACATTCTCCGATCGACTTGCCTCATCGAAGAAGTCCAAGGTGGAGGTCGATGTCAAGGTAAAGGAGGAGAAAACTGATGATATGAAAGTTGAGACCAAGGTTACGACTGCCGTTGCGGTTAAAAGGTCTGCTAGCGAGGATGGCGATGAGAAGGTCAAGGTCGAAGATGATGTGACAAAGACAAAGGAGGAGCCGAATGGCATTGTCAATGCTTCGCAAACGACAACGAGGAGGATGTCGAAGCGGCTTCGGAACTGCTGATCTGATGCTTGTTAGATAGTATTTAATGCACAGTATACCCCTTCATCTATTTGGATATGGACTTTGTTATCTTGGAAAAACAAGCACTTGGATTAGTATGCTTTCTCCTATTCTGTATATACTCGAGCCACAACACACATTACCTGGAATTCAATCAACCAGACACCCAAACAATCAACCCGTAAAGCGGACTATTCAATTATCGAGATAGATAAGAAATAAAAATTAAATTCATTTATACTACGTAGTTACATCTTCATCCATTGGCCAACTATGCATAGCTGCAAACCGCCGCTCGGAAATCTATGGGATACTGGGCAGTAGTACACTGCACCCTCCCGGACAAGCTACATGGCATCACCGATGCAGATTCGCATCCTTTTGCCAATAATGCGCAGCTATAAGATACTGCTTGGGATCCCACTTGTGACGCACTCCCATGAGCTGCTGGATATTACTCTCTCCCCAGAACCAGCTGTCTGACATCGCCGAGAAATCGCAAGATTCTCCCAGACAGACACCGACAGTACGGGGTCGAATCGCCGCCATGGCTTGCTGTGTCTAGGTCTTGCATTAGCAGTTTCTTGCTGTCTTCGACGGTGGCGTAAATCGACATATAATGAGGTCTGACACTACCGGAAGCGCTGTCTGCTTCGCGGGTAAATGGGGTACCAGAAAGCAAGGGAATTTCCTGAAATAGTGTCTAATGTGACGGCTCATGCCACATCTATATTAATATTGACACACTATCAACGTCGCAAACGATGCTTCCGAGACAAACACCATCATACAACCCCTATAAAATCTCTTCATCTAGATAGATTTCTTTTCTTCTCTTTTTCTTTCCCTCCAGATTCGATATTCTCAGCGATGGCTACACTAGTTTAGATAGGAATAGCGTTTCGTCAGTATCTACTAGTCCGAGCCCGTGACAGCTCTTCCACTATTCAGCAACTGCCCTGAATCAATCAATCTGATTGGGAGAAAAAAAAAGAGAAAAAAAAAAAAAAAAAAAAAAAAAAAAAAAAAAAACCATCTATCATAAGGCCTATATATACACAATCTGGTGGCCATCAATCTAGCTACGAAAAGAAACCATTGCAAAAGAAGTTCAAAGAGACAAAGAATACAAAGTGCATAATGCATGTATGCATTGGCTGTACTGAAAGAATGCTGGTTGCATAGCCGTAGTCCCCTGATCATTTCATCTCTCAAAATGTCTTTGAACAATTCACTCGAATCATTTGGTATTTCTGCAAGTCTCTTTCTCAGGGACTATGCAGGCAGCATCCTTTACAATGGCCACTGCATACATGCGTTATGCGCTTTGTGCTCCTTTTATCTCTATGAACTTCTTTCGCAACGACCTTCCCTTTTGCGCTTAATTGACGGCCGCCAGTTTGTGTATAAAAAGGCCGTACAATAGATAAATATCTAGAATCAGAGTTCTTCCTCGATTCGTTTTGAATAGTGCCTACGACACCCTTCCGAGCATAGTAGTTAACAGTCCTATGCAATAGGAATTTATTAGTAGACTATCTAACAAGATTCTAGCATGAGAAAAGAAGGAAGAAGGCAGAGCGCCCAGAGCTTGCTGGTGTGTGCAGTGGGGTCTATGTCTTACATCAAACAGACCAAAGTAAGGAGGAAGAGCTCAAGCATGATTCGGACATTCTCCTTGATAATCTGAGGGAAAGAATCAGCACTCTCCTCATTGTAAATATCGAATTCCTGGGCCTTATTCCGGCAATAAGTCCGCCAACCCCGGGAAGGTTATGTGGAACTGGCGATACACTCGGCCTAATGGCAACCAGGAGATGGTTAGTCGCAAGGTATCTCTCTCTATCATTTATCCGTACCAATACAGTCCTCAGACCGTTATACCCCAGACCTAAGCGCAGTATTAATGCTTACATTGAACAAATGATGGTTTTGTAATTATGTTACGGTTCCAGGGCCCGTCTTACTGTACTTGAAGAGTCCAAGGTCAGAAACATGCAACGAGAACCTAGTGTGGTTATATCCCGGTGATGATTTATCCATTTCTTTGAATCCACTATATCCTCGTCCCTTAGGAACCAACCTCGCAAGCCTCCATCGGGAAACCTTCCATTCCCGTGTGCCCAGATAAATTTGTATGACACTTCTCGCTTAACTTGATATTACCATCTAGGTTACAGAAAAACCCACAGCTACTATCCAATGTTCCATCCAAGGAGCCAATTGACTCCCGGGCCAGTGGTGCTACCACTTGCACCAACACCCTTCACTAATTAGGCAAGTAACACAGCCCTACGAAACAAACAAGGATACGCATGTGGGGAGTCTTTTCAACAGGGAGAGGGGGATATGCATAAATGTAACCTTAGATGACAATCATATCCTTCGGAGAAAGCCGAGATCCATGTTCTGTACGTGCAGAAATGTGTGGCATATGCATGGCTATGGCCCGAAAGGAGAAATGGCGCAGTGAACCGGCAGGTGTGCCGAGTAGGTCTGCCAATGGTAAGATCATTGCTGAAATGGGATTCATATGAGGGATTTGTTAGATTTTATATGGGGGCTGTTTCTGCAGTTCAATTTACATTTGTTCGGATTCATTATAATCATTCAATATGCACATGATATCCCCTCATCAAATAACATGATAGATGACAGGCATCGCTCAAGCAGAGAAGAAGAGCAAGCTATATATAGAGGGAAGAGAAACCACAGTGACGATCATTCGTCAGACGCTTCCGTGTGAAGTGACTGACACCACCCAAGTACCCACTCAGTCTACCGCCAGATTAATTGAATCTGAAGCATGTAGGGAGAGGTGTTCAGCGGGAGACGTGGTGTAGGTGCTCAAGCTGGCACCATATGGTTGCTGCCGGTATGCATACCTACGACCAACGGGGTCTGATGCTGTCCGTCAATCGCTCTGACAGCAATATCCGTCAATAAGGTTCGTCTTGATCCAAATAAGAGAGACAGAAGAGAAAAGCAAGACGCTTCACAATACACCCCCCTCAATCACTTCACTCCCACCCTCCTCACTCCACCCCCATTCTTTCAACAACTGCTTAACCCGATACCCCGTCGCCCACCCAAGATCCCTTTCAACATCCCTCAACAACCTAACAATCAACCTTCTCTCCCTCGCCTCCGTCAAACACTGCCCACTAACAAACAGGGGCTGCAGGGAGTGGATCCTAACTGAACTATCCGGTCTCGCCAGCGATATGCCCAGTATCTCGCGGCTGTGGAATCTTATCTCGCTCTCGATGGAGCGGTAGGAGTTTAGACGGTTGGCGATTGTGCTGCGCCGGCTGGTGGAGTCGTGCGGTTTGTTGATTAGGAGGAGGATGCGCGCCATGTGGTAGTGCTGCATTGTCGCGGAGCACATGGGCATGCAGTGCCAAACTTCCGGGAGCGGAGCTGCGTCTGTGTCTGCGTCGTCAACGGGTCGGTAGTGCAAGAGCGTGGACGGGGTGATCCGCGCGCAAGGGCGGAAGGTATCCGGGAGGCCATTGTGCCAAGCGTCGAGCTCGGCTTCAAGACGGTACCAGCGTTCGAGGAGGGCTTGTTGGGAGATGCCGAGGGGGCCGGTGTCGATTGCGTTTTGGTCGAGGTGTACGTTGTCGCCGGCGCTGATGAAGTTGACGATTTTGGAGAGGATCCAGATGAGCGCGTTGGAGATTAGATCTTCTTTCATTACATCGTTGCCTTCGGGGTAGCCGGCGGCGCTTGTGTTGGTGGGACGTACGAAGCCCATGTTATCGAGTTGGAGACCGGCCTCTGTCCAGAGTACGAGATCTTCGGTGTTTAACCTAGTGTGGCCCTCATTGATGACTGACTTGTTAGCTTCGTACAAGGTTTCTTGAATGGCAACTTACAAGCTGCAAGATAATCCTGTCGTGCAAAGTTCCAGAATATCGCTTTCCTTGCCTTCGACAACCCCGATTTCTTCGGTGCCTGAAATGGATCGAGAGGATGCTGTTCCAATGGCAACACGCCAACCTCAGCAACATCAAGCAGCGACTTAACCCCACTCAAATGCCTATTCCACGCCGGAGTAGCATCGAGAAACTCATAAACCGACAAAATCGCCGTGGCAGTCAACACCTCGTCCGAATGAACCCCGTTCGAAAGACGGCTACTCGTGTGCCGTCGTCTACGCTTGCGTGGATTCTCGTCATTATCCTCACATATCTCAGCAGCCTGCCACTGCCCAAACGCCTCTGGAGTACTTAACGGTGGAGGCCCCTTATCAGGCTGCAACTCCTTCATCAAAAGTTGGATGGCCTTGTCATAATACTTTGCACCATACCAATACCAGTCTACTTTTTGCATGTCCGGCCAGCTCTCCATGGCTGATTGTTTCGAAGTGACACCGCCTACAGGTGCCTTTGCGCCTTTAACCCGACCTAGTTGTTTCGCGGAGAATGCGCACGCGGCGTACTTCAGGAGAGGATTAGTGAGGGCTCTGATAGGGACATATGACGCGAAGTATGTCCCCAGGTCGAAAAGGTCCATCCTGCAAACGTTTGTTTGTAACCATCCATTATGGCTATCCCCGGAGACGAGACTTACCACAGGCCCGGCGCTTCTGCATAGTGTCTTAAGAGGAAGGCGACTTCGTGGTTGGATTCGGCATGTACACTGGTTATCGATTCTGCGGGCGGTCGCGACGCATCTGATCTTGCAGATATTGAGGAGCTTCTGGCTGGTTGTTGGATACTCGGGTCAACTGGTGGAGATAACGAGTGAGATGGGTTGAGGAGGAAGTTGATATTGTTGTTAGAGGTTGGGTTCGACGAAATCGAGACTGGAGGTGAGGCATGCGGCGGGATCGAGCGCGTTCGGCCAGGAGAAGGTCCAGAAGAGGTAGGTGGTGATATGGGATTGAATGGAGAACTGTCCGACATGGACAGGTGAGTCTGATCACTCAAAGGGAACGAAAACCGATCGTGAGCGGCTGCCGTTGACAAAGCCTCCAACCCTTGTACCTCTCCATCACGGATATCCCTATTCCCATTCCAATTCTGACTCTGCGCATTCGCAGCCAGTATCGCGGCTTCGGACTCGTGCAGCGTCGCTTCGAGGTCGTCGTTATACGGATCGGAGTTGTCGACAAACACCACCTGCTTCGGGATATCCAGCCAAACGCTATCCTTGTCAAATGTATTCTTATACGAATAAAACCCCTTCAGATTCCCGCGACCACTCGACGAAGCCTCCTCGGCATCCTTATTCATCGATGCATTTTGCTGATGTCGGAAGATAACGCCTTCGCTCGGTCGACACTCCCGGCTTCCTTTGCGACATTGCGAACACTGCGGTTTTTGTTCATCGCCTGCACTATTAGCGGTGTATGGATCGTAGACTGACAGTAGACGTACACTTTAGTTTCCTAGCCCGACAGGTCAAGCTGGTACGATTAGCTTCGCCTCTTCTATGCTGGTCCCAAAGAAACTCACCAGCCTGTGCGCGATCGCATAGTACCGGGTAAAACCGACAACGGTTGAGCAGCGGCATCCGAGGCAGGGGAAGAATGCGATGCGACGATCAGCGGGCCTGGCAGGTATGAGCTGAATGATAAGTGTAGTAACTCACGATGCTCTGGGGATAAACGGTGACGGGTGTAAAATACGAGGACCACGAGGTTCCGGTTAAAAAAGCGGGGGATTCTTTCCTTCCCCGGTGAGCCGCTATGCGGGGATACGGAGTACATAACCCCATATACGATATTGATGGCTATATTGGATTATGCGAGAGTTTTCCTGTAGTCTCTTCCGAATCACAGGAGAAATGACAACCATCGGGGTCTCTTTCTTTCCTCGGTGAATGCCTTCATGCAGGGAACCAACAAACATCTACTACTCCCTACAAACCGTAACTTGTATATCCTCCTCAAAACATATTCTCGAAGCTTTTCTGCTGTATCTGAGATTGTCAACTAGTTGAATCCATGATAGGAATACCTACGAACCTTGCGGCAAGTCGTATAACTAATAATGTCCACTTTCATCCATCAAAAATGGGTGGTCTGTTCTCTCGAGTCAACATAATGATGGAACACGATGGTTGATAAGAACGTGGGAATTTCAACAGATATTTAGTCACAGTGAGCTTAAGTACCTAGCAAAAAACGATATTGCCATGATGTGACCTAACTATCAAGGCAGCAAAAACCATTCCCCGAGAAAGGCCATGTCCGGAGACGGGGTTTGGCTCACTCTACCGTGGACGTTGGCTATACCGAGAAGAATGAAGATATCATCTCTTTTTGGCGCGGAACTACACACGAACTTTACTGAAAGGCTGATGAAGTCTGCTCTACCGTAGTCCCACGGCAACAAGCCCATCTCCTTTAGACATCCCAGACAATCGATAACAAAGCCCACCAGTTTTCGCCTTCTAGTGTCAAGCGTGATTCGCAATGAGAACTTTTTTGTTTAGGGATAGAAGCGGGTATTAGACGGCTTCTGATCTCTACCTGCTCAATGCAGTGAATTTAGCTACCTAGAGGCTCTTACCGTGAGGCGGCTATTTGTTTTTCATGTCAGAAAAAGTTGGAATGGAGCGGACAGACCACAGATGGATCTATGAAAAATGCAGCCAGGCACTGCTTGAACTCAAGGTGCTGTACATTGGAACTCCACGCAAAAGCACACGGACGGCCAGGTCAGGTCAGATGGTACCCTGTTGAACCGAAATACCTTACCATTACCAAGCAGCTTAGGGAGTATAGCGAAGAAGTTGGGGTGGTCCCTACTAATATCAGATGACCTCCTCCATCTACCTCTTAATATTTACTTCCTTGGAATATTTTCTCATAGGGAAAAGGGGTTACATTCCAGAGGACATGTGCGTCGTAGGGAGACTCGACGCCACAGAATCATGTTGCACCAGGATAACAACACGAGGAAACATGACACGACACCCTTTAGCCTCTCTTATATTTTCACAAAGGAATAACGTTTTGCAAAGCCCATACTTATGGAGCCCATAAGAAAAGGCAAAGATAGGACAGAGAGGTACATCTGGTCATCGTCCACCTCTTCATCACACGTTTACTTTAACCTAACGTCTTCAGACCTTGTGCCCAAGGTTCAGCCTTGCGGTCTTGCCGGGTTAGAAAAGAGAATCAACCCAGCCCAACTGTAATGACATGATCCGAGAAAGCTCGATCTCATTGGTGAAAATTACCTTATCTGAATTGCCTGAGAATGATGAGAGCTTAAAATAACAATAACACTGCAGACAATACAAGTTCATTGCCGATAAAGAGACAAAAAGGCGAAATAAATTACAAAGGAAACAGGAGGTAGTGTGAGATGTTTAACTTGCTGTGGATCACATAAAATTTACCGAGATTGAACAAGGGGGTAAGGCGTGAACAAAAAACTAAGAGACGGCCAAGGCATTGACTGTTCTCGGTGTCTCAGGTAGATGCCAAAGCTTCATTCTAAAGCATCGATATAGCATATGGCATAGGTTATAGCATGTAGCATTAGCAACTAGAGAAGACCAACAGGTTTGTACATTTTAGTAGAATAGAACCCTAACACAAGTTATGTTCCATTCTTAGTATCCTATACGACTCCTTTAAAGAACCAGAACAAAAATAAAGAATCCATATCCATCAACAACATACCATTATATTGTCATTACCGCGACTTGCGCAGGCTATGTACACAAATGTTCTCTCTTCCCGTGGTTCACTTAGTACAGCACATACATCCACGGCAGCATATTCACAACGACGAGACAGACGAGTCGATGCGCAAGAACATGCACATAAACAACATCCAAAAAGGCAAATAAAACCGAGTAAAGGGGGTCTGAGAAAAATAGACCGGGAGAATGGAATAATAAAAGATAATAACAGATGACGAAAAATGGCGAAAATGACAAGGCAAGGTAACGCAAGGTAATAAACACTAAATAAGGGTATAAACAACAACAGCGGCTCCCAGGAACGCCATGGTCAGGTCAGTATGTAACAAGAGCGTCGGCTATGTTCTTTTTCTTTTTCTTTCTTTTTTATATGAGTAACGAAGATATTCCTGGTCGAAGCTATATCGCCGGCGCAGGGCTTCGTTGGCCCAAGGTGTTAAACAAGTACTCCGGAGGCAAACGCTGCATGTTGGGTTGCCGGTCTGTGCCAACGGCCTGAGGAGCACGCATGTAGCCCTGGCGACGGCGTTGGATCTTGTTGAGGATGATACCGGCGATGACAATTAGGAAGACGCAGCCAAGGGCGCAGCAGAAGGAGACTAGGACGACGATTCCGTTGGTGTGGCGCTTCTCTGCATAAAGGGTTAGCAAAAGTTTATTTTTCCAATATAAAAGAAGGGAAACGCACCCTCTCTAGCGTACGGGTTCTTGTTCTCGTAGAACACCCGCGACATACTGCCCGGCTGGCCATCGGCTGAGGAAGTAAGGATAAAAGGTGTAATGTCTGTACCGTTGTACAGCACAGCAGAGACGTTGCCAAAGTCAGGCACAACCAGTTGACCAGTGACCAAAAGGACCTGATCTTTGTTGAGAATATCGACTTCATCGTGGTCCGTAGCGAGAGGCAAAACTTCCAACCCGCGGATGGTAGTTCCATCTCCGAAGAGATCTTCCTTGGTCTGGAAGCTCGAGCCATCGTACCGAGTGATGAAAGACGAGCCGTTGCTAGCTTTTCCGGCAACCCAGAAAATAGAAATGTCCTGGCTGGCTGGCGTAAAAGCGGTGATGTCGCCAGGGATAGCAGGCGACGATGCACCGTCAAGTGCAGTCCACTCGTTCTTCTTGAAGTTGTAGGTTGCAATGTTTGTGTTGTTACCATCAACCTGGAGGTTACCAGCGGCGATCAGCTTGTTCTCAGTAGCCCACTGGAGTTCTAAGATGGTTCCAGACAGGTCAGATCCAGGGCGGTTGTACCGTCCCAACGACGGGTCAAAAACACAAACGCTAGGGCAAGGGTATCCACCACCACCCTCAAAGTTGCCTCCGAAGTACACACTGTCGGAGTTGGGGCGGGGCGCAATAGCGTTAACGACCACATTCTCACCACTCAATGCAGGAGGTTGCATGTTGGCCCACTCGTCCTTCGATAGGTCCCAAGCGAGAATACCATTCAACTCAACATTAGCCTTACCCACAGAGCCAGTGACGTTGCCACCAGCATAAAGCGTGTCATCAGTAACGGCCAAAGACAAGAACGTCGAATTGCTGTCAACTCCCTCATCAATGGTGGTGATTGTTTCCTTGGAGCCATCAAGCAGAATAAGGTTATTGATGGTCGACCCGTCAGTGGAGTGAACGCTGAACTGGCCTCCGAGAATGGTGAGGTTGCGGTTGGAGCTCGTATCGTAGGCACCAATGTAAGTTCCACCGGTCGAGTTGACAATCTGCTTCGCGGACAACAGTGGATCCAAGTGCAATCCTTCCTGATACCTGAGGTTGACAGCATCGACAGCGGCAATACCGCCCGAGGCGAGACTACCAGCATACAAAGTGGCGTTGTCGACCTTGGTAAACGATGACAATTGACCGCCAAGCTCGATCTGGCTGACATTGAGGTTCTGCAGCCAGTTCTGGCGGGACGGGATCCAGATACCGAATCCTGCCACGGAAATTTCCTTGTTGTCATCGAAAGCCAACAATTTATCGAATTCACCACTGATGGCAATAGTGGTCTCATTGATCTCAGTGGAAACGTTCAATGGTGCAGCAAGGACCGAGTAGACAGGTCCGTTAACACCACCTCCCAGAGCGGACCAAGAATCGGAGTCAAGAGAGTAAGAAGCGATATGCTTCAGGTTCTTGCTGCCCTTGGCGGTGCCAGTAAAGTTTCCACCAACGTAGAGCGAGTTTTCCAACGCCGCAATCGATCTCACCTCGGAATTCAAACCACCCTGAGCCAGAGCAGTGGCATTGCCATCGTCGAAGTACATGATGTTGCTAATGTCCGAGTCGGAAAAGTTGCCTCCTGCGTAGATGGTGTCACCCTGCTTGATAAGGGCCCGGATGGTAACCTCATCATCAAAGTCCAGTCCCGCTTTGTTGAAGCCAGATTTCGAAAAGTCGGTTTCTGTGGTGTTTGTGGATGGGTCGTACTCGTACAAGCCGTTCAATTCCCCACTTAACCCGCTCGAAGCGTCCTTGAGGACAAACCTGACACGAGATGCCACCACAGTGATATCGCTCTGACCATCGGCTGGGGTCAGGGTGACGCTAGGACGGAACGAGCTGCTACTGGCATCAACGTGGCCGGTGAAGATATTGTCATACTTCTCGTAGTAGTTAGTCTGGTAAAGAGTGGTCGGGCTAGGTTCATCCTCATCGGAACTCGACGACACTTTGGCCGTGATATTAACAATACCACGTGCGTCACAGTCATCATCCTGTTTGCAACCAGGTGTGTACAGCAGGATACTGTAGTTTCCCGACTGCTTCACATCAGGTTCGAAAACAACAGAGGCATCAGAAGAGGTGGAGTCGGAGACCTGGGTGCTCAAATAGCCGGACTGACTCTCGCCAGAAGGCTTAGCGGTCCAAGAGCCTGTCGTAGTAGCCTTGGAGGGATATTCAATACCTCCGCACGATGGTTCGTTGAAGTCATTGACAGCGTACGCCATGATGTTTTCCTGGAAGACTTCGATGCCATTGAGACCGGCACCATCTCCATACCAGTCAAGAACTTCGATTTGGAAACCAGACATGCCAACATTGTTCACGAAACGGAATTCACGGTACTTGTCGTCGGTGCTGCTGGTTAGGGGGCACGAAGAGTCGCAATAAGCATCATCGCCGTTGTCGTCGGTATAGGTGAGGTTCATGATGCCATTGTCAGGGAGCGCGCGAAGCAAGAAGTCCTTCGTTCCACGGCCGTCGTAATGGGTGTTGTACAGACGGATCTTGTTTGGCTTGAAACCATAGCCCATCTCTGCGCGCCAGTATCCCGGAGAGTTATCGTACAACAACCACGTCTTGCCGGAAGCATCGTCGCCGCTGGTTTGGCAGATAATGTTCTTGGGGTCGCTGAAGCCGCTTTGCTGAGAGACCGCGTCGGATGTGATTTTCGCATCCTGGAGGTTGATGACCTGCTGGTTCTTCTTAGAGTTGGTGGAATTGCCGATGCCGTCAAAGTCACCACCAAAAATGATGTTGCCGTCATCGCCCCGAATAATCGCAGTAACCGGTCCATTGAATCCACCAAACGCCAAAGACTTCCACCCTTCACCATTAACATAGGCGGCCGCATTCGAGGAGTTTTGGAACCGAAAATCTCCACCGACATATACACTGTTGGAGTCCTGGTCGCACAGCATAGCAGATATCGAACCCGACAGACCCGGCATGGCAGTAACCTTCGTCGTGTTGGGGTCAAACTTCGCGATACCCTGTGCCTTAATCCCACCCAGGCTCGTAAAGTTACCGGCAACGAAAATATCGGACGTTCCATCCTTCTGGGTTAACGGACACATTTCGAGAATATAACCGTCGGAATCGGCGAGCGTCGTAAGGACCCCATTCGGAAGCGATGTGGAAATCGATTGCGATCCATTGTTGGAAGAAGTCGAGTTCGACTGTTCGGTATAGGCATACAGCGACACGGCATCGAAATCTCCGGAGAGCGCGACTCGTCCTAATGGTGAGAGATCTAGTTTGGGATATGAGACGGAATGGAATGATAACCCATCAGCGACTGCGGGTTTAACAGTCGACAGTAATGGGAGAACGGTCGATAAGCCCGCCGTTACAGGCCCTAAGACTGAGGGAGCCCTCATGGCTCAGGGGCGGGGAGAACGGCGCGGGCTTCAAGACAAGAAAAAAAAAAGTGTTAAAGGGTATGAAAAAGAGAGCTTAGAAATAAGTTTGAGAAGGATCAAAGAGAAAAACGAGAGAAACTGTAGGGCTCAGGTGGTGGCGACCCAACACGATAACGCAAGAAAAAAAGGAGTGGCCTTCAAAAGAGGGAGGTTAAAAAATGAAAAGAACGGAATGATGGAATAAAACGAGTGAATGAACGGACAACTCCACGTTCCCAGGCGGGAGTTTAGAAACGTATAGTAATCAGAAATAATGCATGAGGAAAGCAAAAACACAACATCAAATCGCAAAAACGAACGGCAGACAGACTGGGTTGAGATGTGGAAAGAGAGTGACGAGTGACATGGCAGGGGAAGTTTGGTTTGTTCCAGCTCCCGTGTCCGAGTCAGTATTGTCTTACCATACCGTACTAGTGGGTATCAGTGGATCAGACAGCTAAGATTAGCTGGGATGTCAGAGCTATACTGGTTTTGGTTTAGGTTACTCCCGTTAGACCAATAATATGTTATACCGGCAGGTATCGACATTCATCCGGTTCCAAGGTAGCGTCATAAATTACCACCAAGCCGGTACGGAGGGGAACGGTCCTTACATAAAATACATACATCTGGAACCTCGCGTCTCGGAATGGAGGGGATCCTAACCACCGCTTTATTCCCTGGCATACTTTAGTTGACTTCCTGGCAAAGGCTGGGATAGACTCTTGTGGTGCAGTGTGCAATCTGTAGTATTTCTAATTGTGCTCATACCAGCGGTGTGACTGGAATCACCGAGTATGTGTTACTCCGGAGTACATAGTACTATAGTACTACTCTGTATCCTCGACTCGATTGCCCCTCTGGATTGTGGCTTGTCCAATTGGTAGCACAAGGTACAGCAAAGTTTGGTTATGTTATCATTTGTCCGATTGAGTTATTGAGTTGGATCCAGCGGAGGATCACGGAGAAACATGCGGGTCCATCTGCAAAAATAGTAGCGAACGTTGTACTTGCATACATGGTACAGCGTATCTCTCATGTAGAATACTCGATTTTGGTATTTTTGTGTTATCCCAAATTGCACCCTATACGAGTACGGAGTACTACGTGTGCTCTTTGGGTGCTAGCCGTCTATGCGTTGATGAAAGAGACAGATACGAATATGGATATATCGACACAGCCTTCTTCGGACATGTCCACCTAAGGCGTTATTGTGCAATAATGAACTAAGCTATCTTTCGTTTGGCACTCTCAAATCAGAGATCCAAGGATTGACTTGTTAGATTTCTTGGGCAAACATTGCAGCCGTCCCGCTTCGGCTCAGATATATATAAGCAAAGCTAGCCAATTACATCAATTTCGATACTACAACATCTTTTTATCAGAACCATCGTCATCAGATTCGCCATTCAAGATTAAAGTAAAATCCGACGCCCTCAAGCTCAGTCCGCAAATCGTCGAGGTACAACGGTGGCGGCTTCTCTTGCGTGATGCATACCTCAAACTTCTTATTCCGCAAGATCTCAGGCCAGCTAAACTCAATGCATTGCTGTGAGCCGTTCGCCAATTGTGGGTACAAGCGTGTTAACGATGCATCAAGGGGCCGGAAATAAACGATGGAGACTCACCATCCTGCTTCCAATCTTCACTCTTTCCCCTGTATTTCTGCTGCATTTGTGTAGCTCTACATATCCATTTTGAAACTCTCGCTCATCAGGAGCTAGGGTCTCCATTTTGACCACGATCGTGTACAATAAGATCGGTGCCGTTTAGAAGCTCCTCATCACTTCCCCGTATCCCAATTCCAAGACAATCGGTGGCCATTTGCGTGTTCTCACGCATAATGCAGTCCATGAGTTTTTCGTGCTGATTCAAGTTAGGTTAGACACGAGAGCAAGCTGATGCCGTCTAACTCGCCTTCCAGCAAACGGAACCTGGAAATTCCGTAAATCTGTGTTGGTTTAAATCCCGAGGCAGCCCGGGTTTACCATTCCACAACGGTCCATGTCGCCAGCCCAGTTTTGTAGCGCTACTGGAATGAGTGCTCGAGTTGAGAAATCTGGAAATCCCGTCACGTGCATCGTAGGTGAATCTATCATGTAATTCTTTTGTCTAGGCAAGGCTTCCATACTACGAGAAGAGCGTATAGCTTACCTGCATTTGCTTTCGCATAGAGGGGTTTCAATTATATGAAAGTCGAGAAGACTGATGGTATATTGTCCTTCATCGTTTGACTATAGGTCTTTTTTTGACTTTGCGGCTGTTTCGTTGATCATCGTGTTGTCAAATGCAAATGGCGAGTCCGTGGAAACCAAAGCCTTTCCCTTCTTGCGTCTAAGAACAGTATCAAGATAAAGAAATTTTGTGCTAACAGCATTTTTATGAGTGCATTATTATTGTGAAATCAGAAGACCTTAGGTCTAGTGATGATGTGTGATATATGCAAAGGTATCTTTACCACCAGCAAGTAGGATGATTATTTTGGATTTCTGGCAGCACCCAATACTCTATAATTTGTACAAATAAATACTTGAATACCAAGAGCTTGGTATCGCATGTTATTTCAAGATTTACTTCGTAAAGTGGACCCGGTACCGCAAAATATCACGCTTACGACTAAAATAGAAAGTTCGTTAGCGTACCGGTTGGGACAATCATACGTACAGAGTAGAGCACGGTAACTCGCCTCCATGCCCGTTAAGAGTACAAGTGCAAAGTACAAAGCCCTCCTACCCAAGGGAAAATTATCATTGAATATACGTGGAGAAGACTGCTGTTGGATAGATTTGCACCCACGAGCCACGACTTGATCCGTTTGGTAGGCTAATGATGATAATGTTTCGATTGCTGTTTCATCGCCGATATGCTGTAAGTAACAAATTAAAAAGCGCGGGATTTTGGGTCTCGCTTGACTACTACGTGCAAACAAGCGTTGATCTGTTTTGCCTAGTGACCCTAGACTTTGTTCCGAATGGGTAACTGGAGTGCTCTGCACGGAGTAAAAAACCCAGTAAGGGCAGAGGTACCAGGAGTCACTGTTTCATCGTACAACTAGAACGAGGTTGAACTTCGAGCATAATAGATCAAAACTGAATCATGCTTCAATCGTGTGAGATCCTGTGGCTCACTATAGAGCCTTCGTACTTGTATAGAGTACTCCGGAATGGATGCGCTTATGCCTGAGGCACTAAGCTATACTCAATCTGGCACCAGTGGCGGCTGTCCCCTTACTAACGCGAAAGACCGACAGCCGCGCACCGCAACGCGAACTCCAGAAAAAGGTTGTTCTAGAGCTTCATCACCAGATAGCCTCCGTTGCACTCATTTCACGGAGAATACCCATCCTGCACCGGGTCCCTGCTATCTTCGCGCGACTTATCCCTACCGGGACCCCAATTTTCATCGAATAACTTTTCTATCCACCGGTGTTCAACATGTGAGTTGCGCCGGCCACGGTTGCCGTTTTCCTGCTATGCTGATGACTTCGACAGGGAGAGCTTCGATAACGTCTTTCTCGATCTTTCAAAGAGCCCCGGAAAGTGCAAGCTTGCAGAGAGTGGTCTGGGATGGCGACCTTCCGGCGGAGGCGACACATTTACCCTTGACAGCAGCAATATTGGCGCAGCGCAATGGAGTCGTGCGGCCAAGGGGTTTGAGTTGAGGATTCTTTCGCGTTCATCGGGTGTGATTCAATTAGATGGGTTTGACCAGGAGGTGCGTCGGATTTTCTTTTCGTTTACGATGCGAATTACGGTTCTAACTTGAAGCCATGACTAGGACTTCGAACGATTGAGTAAGGCGTTCAAAATATGGTACGGCATCAACATCGAGTCTCGCGAACATGCCTTGAGAGGGTGGAACTGGGGTAAAGCCGATTTTACAAAGGCCGAGCTTTCGTTCAACGTGCAAAACCGACCTGCTTTCGAGATCCCCTACTCCGAAATCTCGAATACGAACCTTGCCGGAAAGAACGAAGTCGCCGTCGAGTTTTCTCTTGGGGATAACCAGCCAAATGGATCTAGTGGCCAGCCGGGTAGCACGAAGAACCGTGGCAAGAAGGCTGCTTCAGGCCCTGATGAGCTGGTTGAGATGCGGTTTTATATCCCTGGCGCAGTGAAGAAGGAGAAGGGCACTAAGGAAGATGATGGTGAAGAGGGTGAAGAGAAGGGAGAAGAAGAAGAGGAGGAGGAGGTTGAGGAGCAGAACGCAGCCAACTTGTTCTATGAGACGCTTATGGATAAGGCTGAGATTGGTGATGTGGCCGGTGACACGTTTGCTACCTTCTTGGATATCCTCCATCTTACTCCCAGGTATGTGATCTCGGGGAATTATGGTTATTTGGGTATTAACGAGCTTGCAGAGGTCGTTTTGATATCGACATGTACGAATCTTCCTTCCGGTTACGTGGAAAGACGTACGACTACAAGATCCAATACGCTTCGATCAAGAAATTCTTCCTGCTTCCTAAAAATGATGATACCCACACTCTTATTGTTCTGGGACTCGATCCGCCTCTTCGCCAGGGTCAGACCCGTTACCCTTTCCTTGTTATGCAAATGAAATTGGACGAAGAAATCAGCCTCGAGCTGAATATGACTGAGTGAGTTATTCTACTTTTGGATCTTTCTGATGATCTCTAACGCGCGCAGTGAAATTCTCGACACCCAATACAAAGACAAGCTGCAGTCTCACTACGAAGAGCCCATCCATCAAGTGGTGACCAAGATTTTCCGTGGGCTGTCCGGCAAGAAGGTCATTATGCCTTCGAAGGACTTTGTCAGTCACCATGGTCACAGCGGAGTCAAGTGCTCGATCAAGGCCAACGAGGGTCTCCTATACTTCTTGGACAAGAGCTTGATCTTTGTTCCCAAGCCTTCGACCTACATCCAGCTTGAGAACGTCGCCATCATTACTATGTCGCGTGTCGGCGGTGCCGTATCTGCTAGCAGGACGTTCGATATCACCGTTAGCCTGAAGAATGGATTGGGAGAGCATCAATTCAGCAACATCAACCGGTATGTTACTCTTCACCAAAGTCCTAATTGAATCTCCACTGACTTTCACAGCGAGGAGCAACAACCTCTCGAAGAGTTCTTCAAGGCCAAGAACATCCGTTTCAAGAACGAGATGACAGATGATGTACGTTTCTTTCTCTCATACACCAAGCCACAAGCTAACCGATATAGCACAAATCCCTCATCGCAGCAGCACTAGTCAACGAAGACATGGGCTCCAGCGACGAAGGTGGCCGCCCTGACCGCGGCTCCGCCGACGAGGACTCGGAGTCGCCTGACGAAGACTTCCAGACCGAAACAGACTCGGATGTCGCCGAAGAATTCGACTCGGACCACGACAGCAGCGGCAGTGACAGCGACGCCGAGATGAACGATGCCGATGCCGATGCCGGAGATGATGATGATGATGATGAGATGGGCGATGCTGATGAGGCGCGGCCTAAAAAGAAGAGCAAGACTGGGAAATAATCAGTTATCCATGTGCATATGAATTCAATCGTGCATTAACGTCGTTGGGATTGAACCGTGCTTTTGGTCGCTGTATCTGTATGTACTGTAATATTCAATTGGTCTGATGCTTGCCATCCGTACTGGATTTGAAACCCAACCCAAACACAGCCGATGCTACACTGCATACGGAGTATTCTACATATCCTCCCCCCCATATCCTCACTAAAGTACACCGCAGCGTTCTATATCTACAAACTAGTCCATATCACCAATATGACAACTACAATTGACATATCCTTCAATAATCCACGCTCTACCAATATGGAGTACATACTTGTAAGGCGATACTTCTACAGCCACCAGATAACCTTCGTGTTACGGGCATGCAGTCAGCGCAACTATTGAGTGATATGAAGTTCCACTGCATGCAGGTGCAGATGCGGATGCATATTGGAAGTAGGAAGGGAAGGGCTGATGCGGTTTCGGGGAGAGAAGGAGAGGAGGTTGGTGTATGGTATCCCCTCGAGGCTGGCGATGATTCATTACATATCCTACAGGGTAGAGAGTATGAAGTACGGACTTGCTACAGCTCTGTACGAGTACTCAGTATCTGTACTCCGTACCTGTACCCCGTGCCTAGATATCTGACTCGTTGCATCAAGCTGACCTCTCACCCGTCTGAATGTGTCCAATTCCATACTCCACTCTATAACAATAGACACATCAACCAATAAACCACCCCAATACCTCTCAATACAAGTACCTACCCAACGATGACAGAAAAGAAAGATGAAAAGATGGGTAGTTATGGGGATCGACCGTAAATATTATCTAAGCACCCGTTCCGACCCGCCCTCCGTGCAGTGATTGGCCAGGACCAGCTGTGACCCCTGGCTGGGCCGGAGAGGGACCATTGGATAGGAGTTCCCCTGAGAGGGAATTGTTATGAGAGATGTGTACAGGTACTATGTAGGAGGATGGAAAATTATTACAAGAGCCTGAACGGGTGGTCTTTGCGGGGGCATGGGTATGGTCCATGTGTTTTCTGTGGGAGTATTGTAGTAGTATGGAGCATGGAGTAGAGTAAAGTAAACCAAATATAGAAATGAATGTTGTTGGGATACCATTGTGTGTGTGTATGGAGTGGTGTTGCAGGTATCTTTTTTCTACGGAGTACTTGTACAGAGTACCCGCTGACAGTATCAGGTATTTTTTGGAGGAGTAGAGTACAGAGCGGACAGGTCGTCGGAGAATTAACGCCATATCCATAGTACTCTGTAGATGCAGAATGCGATTGTATATTGAACAAGAATGAACAAAATGAGTGCAGAGTAGATGCATTGGGCAGTGATAACTGCACCGTGCTTGACTGTACTCCGTAGAATCAATTGATTGCTACGGGCGAGGCCCGCCGGGGATTCAAACTAACCAAGATTTGGCCGATGAGCCCCTTTCTCTCACATCCTTTTCCTCTCTTCTCACTCTCACACTCTCTCCAACTCCCTCTCTTCCTCTTTCTTTTCCTTTCGCCAAAAAGAAAAGGTGCTGCCCTCCAATTCTGTTAATTCTTCTTTTCTCTCTTTCAGTAACCTTTTTTTATTTTTCTGTTTCTCTCAAGTTATTTATTTTTATTTATTGCCCTTTTAATTCTCTCCGGATCTCCACCGCCCTACAGACGCTCTCGCCCACTTCCCCCAAGCTGTGCTTGAGATCCCTCGCTCTTCTCGCTGTTGTGTTCGCCCTCGTTCGTTCGTAATTCGACGTTACTAGGTATCCGTTGAATAATATCACGGTACGATTGCTCCCGTTGTTTGTTTGCGTATGGTGTTGGTGATACCGTTGGGCGCTTGGAATTCTTCCCCCTCCAAATTCCCCCCTCCCGACGAAGTGTACAATTGGTCGTCATCCATCCGTCATTATCCAGAAACATCCGAAGAAAAAAGCGGGTGGAACGTGTTGCTAATAGAAAGCGCGAGTAGGGACCTTCCGTTTCGTCGCTCCCGGCCTCCTTCCTCTTACACTCGCTTCCGGAACCCCCTACGCACCCCTCGACTACCATAATGGGTAAGCTCCCTGTCCCGCATACATCCCTCTCTTCCTCTTTACCCCGTCTACTCTCTCGTCTCTGTCGTGCGATCGTCTGCTCCCCTCGTCCTGAGAACGAGAATACTATACTCCTGAAGTTCTTCCCGAATCTCGCATTGCGACATGGCTCTCTCGCTAGATCTGGACTCTCGCTCGCAGACAGACTTGAATCTGGATCTGGGATTTCCAGACCAGAGAGAATCCTCCCTCTTCACGAGCCTTTCTTCGCCCGAGACCAAGGATCAAGATGATGAAGATGATGCTGATACTATTGCCATTACTTCTGTAGCCTCGCCTACTCCCCCAGCAAACGATACTCCCACCGGCCGCTTGTCTCCCGACAGCAAGGGCGAATCTCCCTTTGTTGAGCGCAGCAACCCCATGGGCTCTGGTAACGCTCAAACCGTCAGCTCCAAGGACCCCAAGGCTGTCGCTCAAGCTGCCACCGATATGAAGAACGTTGTTCGCCGCAAGTTGACCGGCTACGTTGGTTTCGCCAACTTGCCCAACCAATGGCACCGTAAGAGTGTCCGTAAAGGATTCAACTTTAACGTGATGGTTGTCGGTAAGTAGCTGCAGCTTCATTCCAACGGAAGGCTACGGTGCTAACGGCTACAGGTGAATCTGGTCTCGGAAAGTCGACTCTCGTCAACACATTGTTCAACACCTCTCTTTACCCCCCCAAGGAGCGCGCTGCCCCTAGCCACGACATCATCCCCAAGACTGTGGCCATTCAGTCCATCAGCGCCGATATCGAGGAGAACGGTGTCCGTCTTCGTCTGACCGTCGTCGACACCCCCGGATTTGGTGACTTTGTGAACAACGATGACTCGTGGCGCCCGATTGTCGAGAACATTGAGCAGAGATACGACGCTTATCTCGAGGCCGAGAACAAGGTCAACCGAACCAACATCATTGACAACCGTATTCACTCTTGCGTCTACTTCATCCAGCCCACGGGCCACTCCCTGAAGCCTCTGGACATTGAGGTCATGCGCCGGTTGCACACCAAGGTCAACCTGATTCCTGTCATTGCCAAGGCCGACACTCTTACGGACGAGGAGATTGCTTTGTTCAAGCAGAGAGTACGTCCCTTTTTTCCTATACTGATTTCTCGGCTAACCCCAGCAGATCCTCGCCGATATCCAGCACCACTCGATCCAGATCTTCGAGGGCCCCCGCTACGAGCTCGATGACGAAGAGACCATTGCTGAGAACCAGGAGATCATGTCCAAGGTCCCCTTTGCTGTTGTTGGTGCCAACTCGGAAGTCACAACCGCCGACGGTCGTCAGGTCCGTGGCCGTAGCTACCCCTGGGGTACCATTGAGGTCGACAACGAAGAGCACTGCGACTTTGTCAAGCTCCGCCAGATGTTGATCCGTACTCACATGGAAGAGCTCAAGGAGCACACCAACAACAGCCTCTACGAGAACTACCGCTCCGATAAGCTGACCCAGATGGGTGTTGCCCAGGACCCGAGCGTCTTCAAGGAGGTCAACCCCGCCGTCAAGCAGGAGGAGGAGCGGGCTCTCCACGAGCAGAAGCTTGCCAAGATGGAAACCGAAATGAAGATGGTCTTCCAGCAAAAGGTGGCAGAGAAGGAAAGCAAGCTGAAACAGAGCGAAGACGAACTATATGCCCGACATCGCGAGATGAAGGACCAATTGGATCGTCAACGCGGCGAACTAGACGAAAAGAAGGGTCGTCTGGAAAGCGGACGGCCGATCGAAGAGAAGGGAAAGAGAAAGGGGTTCTCACTCCGTTAATCGATAGCTCACTGCCAACGTGGACGACCTCTTTTGCACCGACCGACCAAGCGCGCTCCTTTATATTTTCTCTCGAATATTCTCGACCACACACTCTTTTTGATTCTCCTTTTCCATTTTTGTGTTTTGTATTGTTCATCACTCATACGCTCCCTCGAAGTCTCTTTTATTTTCTCTCACCTTTTTTTGCTTCAGGTAATGAATCTATTCTTTAATTGGGTGGACCGAAGAAAAGAAATGTGCTGCATTCTTGATTTCTTCGTTTCTTTTATCTATTAAACCTAATATCCGGACCTGAACATAGGAAAATGAGCTGGGACACGGGGCTGCGAATCTGTACTCGATGGTCTTGCAGTCTGTTCAGGTTCAAGATTTACCGCCTCATGTCCACCTTTTACTTCTTGTTATGTACTTTTGTCTACGCTATACCTTTGTTGTTTGTTTTGTTCGTTCTAACTGCTACCGACAATCCTTTGCTTTCCTTCATGCAGTCGTGTTCTTAGTTGCAAATGACAGTTGATACTGTATTATCTCGGAACCGACGTAGATACCAGGCCGATCTATTGCAAATGCCAAGATGTGGAGGATTGAGGGGATACTAGTATAAAGATGGTCTCTAAAAAGATGGTCTCTAGAAAAATGGTCTCAGGGCTCATCTTGACAAATGTTTGCGTTCAAGTACGTAGGCGTTGGCTTACTATCTCTTCTACTCCCATCCGTCTGCCATTGAACAAGAACATCAATTACTATGTGGGCTGGTATTCCTGCATCGAAACCAATGGTAGAGGGGAGTTTAGCTGTGGCCATCAAACAAATTGAAGATGTTATTCCAATGACGGTTATCCGGACGAACGAGAGGGTTTCCTCTCAGAGGGCGCTGGGAGAGACGGTTAAAGAGTATATGATATTTTCCAGACAAAAATTAGTTAGTTATAAGAAGTACGTTCGTATCTTCCGAGAAAATGAGTATGCCAACTGAACAGTGATCTACCTAGCCTCCAGCGCAACACTAGCAGCAAAATAAAACAAGCTCCTCCTATATCATACGCTCAGGGCCCCGTCAATACAACCCTGAAAATAGACATCCTCCCAGGACCGTATTTCGTCTCGGTGAGAACGGATAATATTTATAAGGCGTTCCGGTCGTATCCTGAGCACCAACTTGCATTTACGGAGGCGGCTGTTGGCGATGGGAGGGGTGGGCTTGGGCATTTACCTGTTATTACTGAGGTGAGCTTGAGCTTTTACCAATAGGGTTGGTGAGTGGATACTGATATAATTGTAGGGCTTCAATGGCAAAAAGCGTCGCCGTACCATCGAGGCTATATTATACACCGATAAATAAGAGGCTACTCGCTGGGTGTACCCCCCTCCCCCTATTTATCCCATCCCCAACAATACACCTTCAACAGCCCCGCCTCGCCTCGAAGACATACGACATCAAAAAAACCTACTGAACCAGCGGCAGCAACCGCGCATACTACAATCTCTATCCACCCCAGAAACGTAACTGCACCGGCGATTCAGAAGTTACTTGATCTGGGCGCTATATTCATGGGAAAATAAACATTAGGGTACGCTAATAATTACTAGAATGTATTAGACAGAATGGAAAAGAAGTTGGTTAGTTGTCAATGGGATGATAGGTGAGAAGGCCCTCTGCCGGGATCATATATCCCATGAAATACATAGTACAAATCCACGCGATTTGATTGCCATTACCTAGCTAATCTAGGTAATGAGACAACAAGGTATTCTTTTGAAGTTAGATCAAACTGTCTACGAATACCATGATGACCGACACATCTCGCCCAATCTACGGCTGTCTTTCCATCTTCATCCTTAACCAGAGGATCGGCTCCAAGCTCCTTAATAAAGACACGAACCAGTTATGAGTTTTTTGTTTGGACAGCAAGATGCAGCGAAGGCGAAGCGTGTCCACACAACCACTTTCCACAACCATAAACAGTGCATGCGTGCCATTAATTCCAGCTCCATGCTGAACGAGAGATTTATCGTCTCGTGGTGCCTGAGATATGTCGCAGATACAATTGGAGGTCTACTCATAAACTGGCACTCGTTCGGATCATTGCCATGAGTAAGCAGAAAAGATGCCAATATAATATTATTGCCCCAGATTGCATTGGCAAGAGCATTTCCCGTATGGCTTATGTCTTGCGTTAATATTTCTGGGTTGCATTCGCTCAGCAGCTTGAACTCCTCGGTTCGGTCATAGTTTAAGGGTTCTATGACCACGTATCGGAAGAGGTATTCTTCGCTGTCTGGTTTGAAATTATCGAGGAGATAGCGTAGAGTATCGATGTTTTTTTTTTTTTTTTTTTTTGTCTCAATTGATGCTTTAAGCAATGATACGATGTCGGGGAGTGGAGTTCGGGATGGAGGGAGGAGTTGCTTCACTAGGGCGTTCTGGCCCTGCTTGATGAAAACCATAATGGAATCAGTGCCTGAAATGGTAAATTTAATGGATGATGCTTATTGCATTTTGAAGACAAGAAGTGTTAGTGGGTTAAAAACTAATAGGCTAAAGGCCCTAGTCCTGATCACACAAGTGAGCCTTGAGTACCGTCTAACCTCACCAATTCGTGTCCTCTACAAATAAAAGAAAAATTTTATAATACAATGTTTCAGCAAACCCGCAAAGAGATGAGATATATTAATGGTCTATTATGGAATCTCGAGTTGGATACTCCATACTGCAGGGACAATTCAATACCTGCTCACTCATCTTCAGCTTCAAAAACCAAAGAGCGAGGGGCATTATATTTGACGCCAATCATAAGGCAGAAGCAAGATGGACTCCGAGGTGCCAATTCTGATGTCGTGGCGGCGCTGAGCATCAAGGGGACATGTATAAACGATGACTAGTCGTATGTTGACCGAATCGGAACTGTTATTTCATCATCTTTTGATTGATTCATACCAAGTACAGAAGCCGCCATGGACTTCACCACCGTCCCAGTCCTTGATCTCTCACTCGCCGGCTCACTCACCAGAACCGAACCACAATTTCTGCCGGAGTTGCGAAACGCCCTAGTGCAAATGGGATTCTTCTATCTCAAAAACCATTCAAATCCCTAGTCGGTGCAGCGGAATGCTATCCAACAAGCAGCGGAATTCTTCGATCTGTCATTGGATAAGAAGCTCGAGATGGAAACCGTGAAAAGCAAGCACTTCCTCGGCTATAACATAATGGCCAGTGAGAAGACTGCCGCTGAGATTGATTACAATGAATCAATAGCGGTAAGTATTGCTGGATTATATGGTTTTTCTTGAAAAATAATATTAGTAGCTTGCTCCAGACCATCCAGTCCCGGACCCCAATGACCCGGTGTATCTCAATGTGCAAGGACCCAATCAAGTATGCCAGAGCCCATCCAAGCGATATTATCCCGATTAATGAGTTTTGTACTTCAGTGGCCAGATGAAGCTGCAGTCCCGAAATTCCGCAACGTATTCGAGACCTATCTCTCAGTAGTACAACTCTTGGCTGCCAATTTCACCAGCCTCATTGCGAAAGCTCTGAACCTGGAACCAAATGCCCTCACTCGCTTCCTCCATTCCTCTCTTTCAGCACCCTAATCCTCGGCTTATGCTGGAGGACATTTCGCTTGATATTCCGCCACAGATGGCGGATTTAGTCAAGCATGCGGAGGTCACTTCAGATGCAGAGATTTTTCTCTGGGATTTTTAACGATTTTGTTGGAGATACGATCTTCACAAGCACGTTGACCAGCTACCCGCAAGTAGGAAATCAATGGTATTTCGAGTTGTTGTCTCGGGCACTGGAGAAATAAGCACGGGCAAAGCAGGACCGTTATTATGGATAATATAATCGATTATTTATATACAATAGAAACAATGAGATCTCATGGCTTCTTTAAGAATGTTGAGACATAACAATGTTGCCGAGTCGCAGACTTCCTATTTTGGATTCACAAGGATACGTCATACTGCGGGGAGCTATCCCCTCCCCTCTCCTCTACAGCTTCAATTCTGACCATCCAGCTAGTACAACCCAATTCAGTACACGAAAATGGCTTACCCGCGACCTGACTTTCAGCGTAAAAATCTCCATTGGATCTCCCTCGATGGAATCTGGGACATCATCTTCGACGACGCAGACAGCGGCCTTTCTCAATCATGGCATTTAAAGGGAATCCCCGCGGAAGCAGGGGCAAACAAGAGGCGAGATATAAGAGTTCCTTACGCCTTTCAGACCCCGGCTTCAGGAATTGGCGTCCATGAAGTACACGAAGTAATCTGGTATGAGCGCACCGTGAGCGATATTCGCACCGTCGACGAGATCAACCGTGGAAACCGCCTGGTGATCCGTTTCGGCGCTGTCGACTATGAGTGCTCTGCTTGGGTGGATGGCCATTTTGTGGGGCATCATCAGGGTGGTCATGTACCCTTTGATCTCGATATTTCAGATGCTTTCTCTCGTCCCGATGTTACGAAGAAAACAACAGAGACCCGTTTGACGCTGCGAGTCCGTGACTCTGCGACTGATCTTGCCCAGCCTCGTGGGAAGCAGTATTGGGGCCCCGTTCCGGAGAGTATCTTCTACACGCCCACGAGCGGAATTTGGCAGACGGTGTGGCTGGAGAGTGTGCCTGCAATGCGGCTTTCCTGTGGTAGTGGCGGCACAGTGCTTCGTTCGGATGATATCAAGCGGGGCCTACTTCATGCATGCGTTGTTGTCACTGGTCGACCGGTTGGTTCCCAATGTAGCGTTGAGATTGAGTCCCGTCTTGCTGGACAGTCCGTCAATAAGGCCAAGGGGGATCTCCCGAAGGATCGAGAGTTTGCCAATATCGAACTGAGTATGAAGGTTCCAAACACGGCAGAGTTGAAGCATAAGTCACCATTCAACGCTGACGGCTGCTGGCATAATGGTGTGGCACTCTGGCATCCTGATCATCCGATTCTATATGACTTGGTGTTGCGCCTTTACGACTCCTCTGGGAGCATAATAGATGAAGTGCAGACGACAACCGGAATGCGCCATCTTTCATGGCAGAATGGCGACGGAACGTTCCGAATCAACGACAAACCTTTCTTCCAGACCATGGTCCTGGACCAAGGCTACTGGGACGAGACTGGTCTCACACCTCCTTCGCCAGAAGCCTTGAAGATCGACATTGAGTTGACGAAGAAAATGGGGTTCAGTGGTTGCCGCAAGCACCAAAAGGTTGAGGATCCTATCTTTTACTACTGGGCCGATCGACTGGGCTTCCTTGTCTGGGGTGAGATGGCCAATGCCTATGCATTTGGCAATGACTTTGTCGAGCGGGTCAACAGCGAGTGGATAGCGTCTGTCAAGAGAGACATCAACCATCCTTCCATTGTTACTTGGACTCCTGCGAATGAGAGTTGGGGATATACTTCGCTGAAGGACAATATCGAGCAGCGCAACCATCTTCGTTCTTTGTATTACCAGACCAAGTATGTCCATCTCCATGATCCACATTTGCTGCGCTAACATAATGGTAGAACCATAGATCCTACCCGCCCAATCAACGACAACTGTGGCTGGGAGCACGTCCTGACAGATCTCACCACCTACCACGATTACAGCGACTCCACTGACCTTTCCGTAACATGCTCCAACATGGGCACCGGAATTCTTGGCCAGAAGGGCGGACACGATATGTTCGTCCCGCCTTCCGGATCCGACCCAGGCTCCAAGCATCAACCAGGTGCGCCGGTGATCTGCTCCGAATTCGGTGGCGTCAACATTGCTCCTTCGAAAGATTCCCCTGCTGCTTCTGAACGAGACTGGGGCTATACCACTGCGTCTGATCCGAATGATTTCCTGTACCGGCTTGAGAAATTGGTCATGGCGATTGTGAAGGGAGGCAATTCGCATGGTCTTGTGTATACTCAGATGTATGTTTCTTTCTGTCTGTGATGAGTGTATGCTAACTCTTTGCAGCTGCGATATTGAGCAAGAGGTCAATGGACTGTACTCGATTCATCGGAAGGAGAAGATCCCATCAGAGAGGGTCAAGGCTATTATGGATGCTGCGCGAAACTACTATTACAAGAATGTGGCGGTTCAGAGAACACATCTGGGTTCGAAAGTTGTGCATGGCCTTGAGAAAAGGTTCCACATGTAATGACTAGATGCTATATGCAGAGACTTATGCAAGAACTGTGCCAATGAGTCTATCGAACAGTGTCTCTTGACATCAACTCTTCACAATAAAAAAGTAGACTTATAGCGGAGCTGAAGTATCAACTATTCCACCGCAACTGACCATCTACATTCCCAACATGCTCACCCAACTGAGTATCACTCCCGACATACTCCCCAGAATCCTTCTTTAGCTCGGCATGAAGCACCGGTTCTCGTTGTCCTTCCATGCCCAGTCTGACATTGCGAGCGGTATTGCTGAAATTCTGGCCATTCCAGCTAAATCGACCTACCGCAACAATCATCATTATCTCTTCTTAATTATACTGTATCCTGGATTAACGCACCATCCTGGTTTCCAAGAGCCTCGTCAAGCTTTATTTGGCTGGTCATGCCGGTTCCTTGGTCATTGTTACAAGTTGCTGATAGGGAGGTCTTCCTGTCCGTGTCACCGGGGTCGGAGTCGAGGTAGATATTGCAGGAGCTGTTTTGGAAGGACATGGTGGGATTTGCTTATTTGATAATTTATTGAGATTAAATTGTTCGTTTTCTGCTTTGTATATATACTTGAAGGCAAACGGTGCATAATAATGACGCAGGAATGGCAATATTCACTACTTGACGGGGTTCTTTTCGGCTTTATTTTCCGTTCTTAGAGCATTCTCGTTCTTGGTTGCTGTTATCGATGTATCTAGAGCATTAAAATCCATTAAAGGTAAGCCATAAAGCCATATCAACATACAAATCGTTCAGATTAGAAAGCACTAACAGTTCCCTCCTATCCTACACATGCGAAATGTATCCAGTTGCAACTGACCCTATCATCATACGAAGATCGCAGGCTAAAGAGCGATAGCGAGGAAGTCAGTTGGAAGTCGACATCATCTGCGTTTGGGAGACTGAGCAGTTGGAAGAGGGCTATGTGAAGCCGGCACTGGGGCTGATACTAGTACAGCGCATCCAGGTGACAGCCGGGGAACGGATTGGCACAGGCGAAAAGCAGGTCCGTCAGTGGCAGCTGCTGGACTAGACCAGAGAATTTTCGGGGTCATGGAATCCATCCAGGGCGTCACCATAGGAGCCCAAGTACCCGTATAAGCCATCATCAAGATATAAAGCTGATTGACAGGTGGGTGGAATCTTTGGCTCTGCTCCCCGTTCGTCGTCGCCCAGTCGTCCGTCCACCGCCAGGAAGCGCACATACTGAGAAAAAGCATCACGGGATAGTCTCCGGGGGATTTTCTTGACAGCCGTAGGTTCTCGCCGGGTCGGATTTTCATCTGGATGCTGTAGTACAGACAGGGTAATTCCATGATGTGGCAATTCCAGCTGGCGCACGCAAACTCTGCGAGAAGAGACAGGGGAATCATCCCCCAAATGTGAGCCTGCAGTGACGCTGCTCATGGAGTATGAGTTCACTACCCTGGATAAGCGTTAACTTGGCTTCCCACAGATATTCAATCTTTTATCTCCCCTCCCGATATCGAGAAGAAAGTATATACTATCAGTGCTCTAATGGCTACATCGCACAGAGAAAATTTTTAGAATAAAACCAGGCCCAGTATGTTATCTTCTCTGCTTTAGCCTCTAACATTATTCTACAATCATTGTCTCAATACACCTTGTTCGATCCTCAAAGCTAAGCTCATCCGGGTCCTCGCCCAAGACATAGTCCTCCTTTTCAATTTCCTCTTTGCTTAAAGGAGGCTCTTCATAAACACAATGATTATAATAAAGCCTCTTCTGCCAAGCATGTAGCTTTTTCTCCTTTAGATCATCCTCTAAATCTCCCCAGTACCACTAGTCTGGTCCCATACGCCTTTTCTTCACATGGATCTTATAGGTCTCACCCTTTTTTATGTCCCTACGGCTGTCACAGAGAGCGGGTGCTCACCAGCGGCGTGAGATGTTTGACTACTTTGACCTGTTTGGATATAGGGCAGGGACCTTCTTCGCACACACTAGACAGCGCAGCGCTGGCAGGCCCGGATTTTTCCTTTTCTTCTCCATGTTAGTATTTCGCTAGGTAGTCTACCAATAGACTCATATTATTTGAGACCGTCTCAACGACTGAGTGATGAATACTTGAAGAGACGATCGTGGGATATTTCGTGTGATATTATTGCCTCTTCCCTATTTCCAGGAATCGTGATTAATCTGGCACTCCTATCATGTAGATTCGAAACTTCTTGTATTTTAGTTTGAATAATGTATTCTGATCCCACCCAGACTGATGATTTTCCGGGTCAGATGTCGAGATTAGCCCTCGACCAAATGCTCTGAAAGCTCCAATGATGAAGTCCCTCAGAAAATCATAAATTGTATCATCCATAACAATCGTGATGGTCTATTTGGCCACGTGGACTGGTTTACACAGGTGAAAGAGGCGGTTCTTTTCTTTTACCTCCATCTCGTTGACCTAATCAGTCATGAGACTTCAATTGCGCCCACTCAGAGAGCTAGCTCTTGTCTGTCTGGATAGTTGCAATTACCCTCATTGCCTTCGTTTCTCGTCTTCTATTTTCGCTAATCAGACTCAATTGTGCACTTGCTTATTTCTTAGCTTCTCCTATATTAATTATCTACAATGCACGAGAAGGACGGAGTATCGTAACGTAAGCGAGACGCGCTATATGGTACAAGCCTGAAGTGTACGATGTACAGATGACGCTCGCTCCATTTAGCACTCTTTTCCTTACCAGTATCTACTGACCATCGAATCCGCTTCGATTACCCTCTGACCATCAACGAAATCAGGTCCGACAAAATGAGACCCCAAATGGAAAAGGTGCGAGCTTTCACTGAGGACATGAGCGGGTCCTCATGCTCAGACGAATCAAGCGAGACGATATCCGAGTGTCTAGACAGTGACAACAAAAGTACCACTTTCACCAGCGACAAACTAAACTGGTTGACCGAGAAGCTCGAAGATCTCACTTCTAAGCTCCAATTTATGCAGGACAAGCATCAGACATTCCAGGCGGAGAATCAACGGCTACAGAAGGAGATCCAACGCTTGCAGAAGCGCGCTGATCCTCGTATGGAGGATCTGGGGTTTGATCGTATTTGGATGAGGGATCGGATCCTTGCGGCTTATGCTGTCGCGTTTGGGACTTATTGGTTTATTAGGGGGTTGGCTTATCTTTAGGGCTTGGTTTGTCTTTGGGGTACTGATAAGGTCTTGCTTTACAAGGGATATTATTTTGATATGTTCGACATCGTTCTCGCTATTGTAGATTTATCCCTGTAAATATCCTCGTAGATTTTTTTAGAAGGCCCCATTTTTCATGTTGCATGACCTCATGTAGATAAGTTCATCGAAGTGTACGATGACACATGACGCTACACACCTACGAAAATTCCCCCGCTATCTTCACCTGTTATCAATAACCGTTGTCTCGTACCAATCTTGATGCTAAAAATACTCAAGCCCAACAAAATGAAGCGTGAAGTATCGGGACAATCAGACACCAACGTCTTAAAACAGATGACGCCTGAGGAGATGAGAGAAAGTATCAAGTCCCTCAAATCCGAGATGCAAGAATTCCAGGACGAGCTACAATCAATCCAGGACAGGCGACACTTGATCCAAGATGAAAAGCTTCAGTTGAAACGTCAGCTTAAAGAGAAAGTCAAGTATGACCATGCAGAGACTCTATCGAACCAGTACTGGGAAGAAGCCAAGCAGAGACTATGTGAGGAGACCGAGCTTGTGAAAGCGAATTGAGCGCAACACGGCAGAGTGCTCTGGGTTTTATTCCAAACCTTGCTCAGTTTTAAGTAACAATGGCTTATAGCGATATCCTTGGCCCATAGCGTTTGGCTTTCATTGTTTGAGATTTTGCTTCTGGAAATGTTATCTGGTTATTTTGCTTTACATTCTTCTCGTTATTGTACATTAAATGACTACCTAAGCGGTACGACAATATGACGCCTCTATAGCTAGGCTTCCTTCCTAATCATAAATTTATTTTCTCTTTACATTCTCAAACGAACTGCTGATTCCATCATGATCTATCCTTAGACATCAACATGGGTTACGAAGCACTCATGATCGACAAACAAGTCACACATTTGAAAAAGATGAAGATGTGGAGACACTACAGAACCTGATAGAAGAAATTCAAGGAAGACAATTCCTTGTTGCGTTCATTGTCGGAAAAGGGGGGGGGGCTGAAAAATGAGAAGAAGAAAAAAAAAAAGAAAACACCTACAAACAGAGAATCTGTGCTTGCAGGGAAAGATCCTTTCCTTGCAAGAAGAAAATGTACGCCTGCGTAAAGAGAGGGTACACTCAAAGGAAGTAAACCTACACTTGCAAGGGAAAGTTAAGCCTCCCGTGGAGATATGCATGGCGAAAGAGGGGAGAAAAGCCATAAAAATGCTGAGGTAGTGAAGATTAGACCTCTACCTATCTCTGGTGGTTATACTTCTATGCCTCTAGCCTTCTGAGAATGATATTTAATATTATGTACCTAGGTCTGACTGTCTGATCACTTGAATCTTTGTCTATGTACCTCAGACACGATCAAAGGATGTAGTATGGTACAGGAAAAGGAGACCTGTTTCATACCCACCACTATTACACATAATTCAACCCAAATATTGCCGTTATTTATCCAATCTGAGCTGGCAAATATGTACTACTAATGCCCCTTCACCCATCACCGTATTAGTAAATCTCCCGAGGTCCCAGGCTGAGTGTCCATTGTATATCTATCAACCTCTCATGACTTGTCTCAGGTTACCGACAAAATCGCTCTAATTTAGTAACCGTAGTCAAGCCTACAGCCTACGTACAATCCGGTACATGTGCCTGTCCAGGCTCCGATGTGATGCCTGCAAGAATGAGGATAAAATGTATTCCTCTTCTAGGAGGTTTCTCACTTTTTACCTCTGCCACCGCTGAGATCGCTATCAAGCCAACTACATACCATCCGGAACGCTCTGACGAAAACATCAAAATGCGGTTTAGCAAGATCCTCCAAATAACAATCGAAGACCATGAGCAAGGTACGGCTCAAAAGATCATGGAGGCGATGAAACCGCTGGACGAACCAAGAAAGGCAGTCTTCAAATCGCACGAGACAAACATCGTCGACAACCCCGAAGAGCCCAGCCAGCTGGGAAACACAATCAAAGTACTAGAATCCCAACAGCAAACACCGACTGACGAGAAGAGTACGCTCCAAGCAGAAACTAGCACTGGTAGTTGCAGGTTTGGCTGCGCTGGGTAAAGCCGAGTCTTGCGAGAATAGGGAGGCACCGTTATTTTCTCATCCCCTGGCTATCATATTTACCATTCTGTCTGGGCTGTACGTGTTTCTTATAGAGGTGTCTTGGCTTCCTTTGAGGGTGATAGTCGAGGATTGCTTCTAATAATATATGTCCACTTTTCTGCATTCGTAGAACTGCCGGTTGCATCATCCCGAGGCTCCGACGTCATAGCAGCCAATCAGCAGTGGTTCCGCCCTCTTCCCGCACAGCAAAACCACGAACGGCAGCTTGTCTTCTTCCACGCTTCTCCCCGCCGTCTCTCCCAACCTCCCTGTCGCAGTCTGTTTATTGTGAGTACGCTTGTTCTCTAGCTGCTGTGAATTGCATCAGATTTATCGGCTTTTTTCTATTCACCTGGACTCTGGACTGACTCGCGGATTCTACTGAAGAACCGTCCGTGACTGTCATCCGTCATCACTACAAATCACCAGCTTCGAGCTATAGATCCGGTAATTTCTATCTCAAGACCAAACGAAATTCGCTTCCGAGATACGTTCGTTCCCATGGCTCCTCCTCCATCGTCGAACTTGCCTCTGGCTGAGAGGCTGAAGGTTCTGGCTCAGACTCTACAGTAAGCCCGTCCCCGTCATACCTTCTCTCAATGACGCTTCCGTTCAACTACTAACATGATTGCTATTACTACAGGTTCGGTTGGTTTGTTGGGTAAGTTTAGAAATATCTTGACACCGTGGCTTTTGGTTGCGTTCCCGCAAGGCCAGTGCTGACCGACCTGCAGCCACCTGACCTTACTGCTTTCCGTCGCCCGGTACTTCCTGTCTTACTTCACCTTCAACTACTACTCCTCCGCTGCACAGGTTTCCTATCGTTTTGCGTTCATCTCCGCTGCGGCAACATATGGAATTGTGGTCTACAAGGGACACATCGCACGTGGTCGTTTGCAGGGCACTCCTCCCGCCATTGCCTTGAAGCTCATTACCGATGAAAATGTCCAGTACCTTGGTATGTAGCGGTATACTCCTATGGAAGAAGCCATCTCTGGGCTGACATGTTTTAGGTATGGCCTTGTTGTGGCTGTACTCGCGCCAGGTTCCCCTGGCCCTCCTGCCGTTCAGCGTCTACTCCATCTTTCACGTTGCGACCTACTCTCGCTCCTATTTGATCCCCACCATCCAGCCCCCTGCGCCCGCCGGCTCGAACGGTGCCAAGCAGCCTCCTCTGGCGGAGACGATCGGCCGCTTCATCAAACAATACTACGACGCTAGCATGGGTCTCGTCGCTGGATTGGAAATGGCTCTCTTGATCCGTCTGACCCTCGCCATCCTCACCTTCTCCAAGGGGAACTTCCTCCTCTGGGCGATCTACTTGTCCTTCTTCCGCGCGCGGTATGCCCAGAGTGCCTTCGTTCAGCAGGCTGTTCGTCACATTGTGGCGCGTGTGGACTCGTCGGTTTCTCACCAGACCACTCCTCCCGCTGTGCGTCAGGGGTGGGAGACGTTCAAGGGTCTTGTTCGCCAGGGTTATCAGGCCACTGATCTCAACCGTGCCGCCGCAGGTGCGAAGAAGCCTCAGTGAATGCAGCCAAATGAGGACCGCGCATTGGGTGAATGTCACAGGGTGAAATCAGCACATACGTCCATTCTTGTGGGCATTGGCAGTCGTCGCTGTCTTACGAAAGTATAATGAACCTCAAAAAGCTAAATGATGCGGGATGGGCCATTTAGGCGATCGTATAGAAGAGTGAAAAAAGGTGTGGCTGTCGGTAGTGGGCGTGAAGATTCATGTGCAATGACATGGCATGCAATTATTCTTGGGATTCGTTCCACTGTGTTTTATTGCTTTTCGGCGAGTACCTCTATTGTTATTACTGTTGCCGTTCAAATTGAATTTGCAGTTGAGCCTCATGAGGTATGACGTCGGAAGACGGGCGACTGCTATTTATATCCTGCTATTAATGTACTTTTGTTCTCGGCCAGCTCACTTGACTGCTTTCTGATAAGAATAAAATGAGAATGCGGACAATTAGAACTGTAAGCAAAGTACGGAGTACTTCGGTGCTGGCTGCGAGAATTGAGAGCCAGTCGTAGTGCGGGATTATTAAAGGCGGCGGAGAAAGCGGACACCCGACCGAAATTTCGGGCTCTTGGGATGAATTTCAACGACCACAATCTTTTTTTTCAAGATTCAAAGACGAGGTGCGATGCTCTCTGTGATCACCTCCCCCTGGTATTTCCTGCGGTAAATCGATTCCTCTTCTTTTTCTGAACGTCTATTTCCTTTTTTATTTCTACGTCGTCTTTTGTGGTGGCGCATTTCCGCCGTCACCTCGCCGCCGCATCCCAACTCCGTGGTCTGGCCCGCACCACGATCTGGTGGGTTGCGGTGTTCTTGCAATGAGCCTGACCTCGCGCGTCTTCGGTCTGTTTACGACGACAGGGACATCGGATTCAGATTCTGCGTCGTCGGCTTCATCCTCCTCTTCCTCCGCCCCGAATGTCGGCTCCGTCAGCAACAATGGCTTCACAGCGTCGAGTACATCGATAATTGACTCGAGTCAAGCGACCACAATGCCTGAAGAGGACGAACCTCGTCCACCGTACCTAAATGTATGCGCATACGTACCCTTCGCTGTTCCGTGAATCGTCGAGGCTAATTGTCATGTCATGGATCCAGGCGATGCTGGCTGGAGGTATCGGTGGAACATGCGGTGACATGCTTATGCACTCGCTCGATACGGTCAAGACTCGGCAGCAGGGCGATCCGCACTTCCCTCCCAAGTATACATCGATGGGTTCCTCGTATGCGACTATTTTCCGACAAGAGGGTTTCTTCCGTGGACTTTATGGGGGTGTTACACCGGCTTTTTGGGGTTCGTTTCCCGGTACGGTAATCTTCTTTGGTGTTTATGAATTCACCAAGAGGCGGATAATTGATGCGGGGATTAATCCGAGCATTGGATATTTGACCGGAGGTAAGATTTTCGTGGATTGCCGTGCGATTTTTGTCATGTTGATTTGGCGATAGGGTTTATGGCCGATTTTGCCGCTTCAATTGTCTATGTCCCCTCAGAGGTGTTGAAAACACGACTTCAGCTTCAGGGACGATACAATAACCCTCACTTCTACTCCGGGTACAACTATCGTTCTACCACCGATGCCTTGCGCACTATCGTTCGCCAGGAGGGCTTCTCTGCGCTTTTTTACGGATACAAGGCGACGATCTTCCGAGACCTTCCGTTCTCCGCTTTGCAATTCGCCTTTTACGAGAAATACCATAAGATGGCGATTGACTGGATGGGTACCCGGGACATTGGTTTAGGACTGGAGATTCTGACTGCCGCCACCGCAGGTGGTATGGCTGGTGTGATTACCTGCCCCATGGATGTGGTCAAAACTCGAGTTCAGACCCAGAAGAACCCCGAGAGCAGCTCCCCCAAATCCACGGAGCAAGCATCCCGACAGAATGCCAGTCAACAGAATCTCCGCACACAAACGCGATCGATTTCGACAACACCGCCATCGGGGTCAATGCCGCCGCCGTCGCATGGCGCACCACCGCCTGGTACTGCTCGCCTTGACACCTCATCATTCTTTACCGGGTTGAAGATGATTTACCAGTCGGAAGGCCTTGCGGGTTGGTTCCGCGGCGTGGGACCCCGTGGTGTGTGGACGAGTATCCAGACTGGTACCATGCTGGTGACTTATCAGTACCTGTTGAAACAATTCGAAGCCTGGCAGGGTCCCGACGAGGCCGCGAATCCTCTGTAAAAGACCAAAAGCCAATGGAGTCCCTCCAACGAGGTTACGAATGGACGGACCGAACAAAAAGCCAGCAGACGAATGATGGATGATATAGCTCAATATGTAACCGGAGCATACACATTGGAAGGGCGTTCCGGCATGATTGTGATTGTGACATGAGATTTCCTCCCTCTTGGCGGATCTTTGTATTTTATCTAGTTTTCTCTTTTTTTCACGTTTTGCTTACTTTTCTAAGCGGTATGATAGCATACTAGACTTGGGAGAGATGGGTTGGGATAGTTATGGCTGTATCATAGAATATAGATGAATATATACATAGACTGTACTTTTAATTCCTATGTACTTATGTATGCTGGTGACGTCTTGGCATCTCAAAAAAGGAAACCAACACACGCCGCCATGTAAACAAAACCCAACGCCGCCCCACCGGACGACGGTGCGCATCCCCCGGATCCGTCGCTTCTTTCTTTCTTTCACGTTTTCCCTTCTTGCGCTTTTTGTTTTCTTTTCCTTTTATTTGCATCGCGTTTGCTCAGGTTTGCTTCCTCGCGTCCCGCAGAGTTACGTACATATATATACGACCCTGAACCCACTACCCGCTCTGATAACATAACTTCACTGTTATCGCATACATACTCCCCGCCATCCTGGCCCTGGATCATCCCTTCTTCCGCACATCACATCGCATCGCATTCGCCTTGCGTCCATCTTATTACCATGTCGGCCGCACTGCCTTACCTGAATAAACTGCGCAAGAGCGATCTTGTTGATTTCGCCGAAATCACTGGTCTCAATGGGTGTGTGCCCAATTACCCCTCCTTCCTTCACCCATCTACACCACGCAGGAAACTAACGTCGTGGTGATGTAGCTACAAAGACTACAACAAACCAGACCTGATAATTGCGCTGGACAGTCATCTTGCTACTAACCGCTCTACTTTCGCTGATAATAACCGGTTTGCGGACTATTACAAGCGTCTGGCGCAGCCGGCGAGGTTTGCGACGCCTGCGAAGAGGGCGATGAGGGTTGAGGTGCCTTCGTCATCGCCGGCGGAGGTTTTGATGAGGTCGTCACGTCGGCAGAGGGCTGTTCAGCCTGAGCCGGTTGTGAAGAAGGAGAAGGAGAGTGAGAGTGAGCAGGAACATGAGGAGACCAAGTCGGAACAGAGTGTGGCGGCTACGTATGTTCTTGCCTTTACTGGGTACGATGGTTACTGATTTCTTTTAGTGACGATTCCGAAGCCGCTACTGTCCAGGGAATTACTGCTGTTCAGCCAGAGACTCCAAAGGTTCCAACTCCGAAGGCCCCGATCATGAACAATGTGGAACTACCTCCCTCTCCAGCTGTGGTTACGGATGTGATTGATCGTCAGACCGCTGCGTGGAGCAAGAGCATCAATGAAACTTGGACTTCGTCAGGAGTCGTCGAGGGCTCGAACGCGCTGCGCTCCCTTCTTAGCAGCGCCAAGGCCATTGAGACCCTGGTCTTGCTCCTCGAAGGATCCGGCATCATCCGGCAGATCTGGCCGTTGCGTTACCTCACTACCGTTCCTGCTATTGAGGCAATTCACACCCCGGAGTTTGTGCTTAACGTTCCCGATTTCTTCATTCTTCTTGACGGAGCTTTCTGGGCTCCGTTCTCGCTGTGGCTGTTGACCAACGTCTTTCTGCCGCTTGGCACTGCCTACTTTTTCAATCTCAAGGCGACAAGCACAGCTACCCGCAACAGTAATCCACAGAGAACTAACTTCGACCCATTGAGTTTCAACATCGCTCGTGCATTGATCGCGTATCTGGTCTATGCCAAGCATTTCAGTTTCTGGGATCTGTACAGCGGTTTCACGATCGACAAAGTCAATGCTTCGGTGCCGGGTGAGTGGACTGGGATGTTGACTGGTACTGCTATTGGGCTTGTTGGAACGCTGTATGAGGCGATTCTTCAGAAGTGATTTGTTTTTTGATGGTATTGGATTGGTTGGTGTTGGTGGATTGGTGTTAGTGCTGGTATGCTAGTTTCATGATTTTGGGTGTAGGGTGTTGGTATATATGCGGTTATGGTTTAGTGGTATTGATTTTTACTTAGAGCATTTGGTCGTATTGAATGAATTGTATGACTTGTTATCCACTGTAGGTATCGCTCCACCATTTTTTAAATCTATTAACTCCTTATACAGGTTCATCGGACCCTCTTAAATCTCTTCGCTAACTCCACTGTAAACAAAATTGGCACCTCAGCCGTAACCTCCACCACGTCAGCCCGAATATGATTACTCGTACTAAGCTGGCCCCCAATCTCCGTCGTCCAATCCTCAACATCCCACTGAAATCCTTTCGTGGTAATTCTTGCCGGTCCGGAAATCGGTATTATCCCGACGTTCTCTTCAAGGAGATGGTCACAGTAACCGGCGATGTCAGTAGAATCAGCGGCCGACCCAGGAATGGGTCGGTTTGTTTTGGGAGTTCGAATAACATTCCTCCCCGGCTGCAAGATAAACGTCAAACTCTCCTCCGACACAAGATACAAATTCCCAGCCGCTTGGTCAGACGAGTAGCTCCTCGTCATAAGGTAGAGATGGTGGATCTGCGAGAACGCCTGGTCGACGCGGCCGCCGAGACCGCCTAAGATGAGGATTTCCAACCTCCCGTTTGCATTTCTCACTGTTTGATTTTCTGGGAAATGAGAAGAGGAAGTCCTGGAGATGATATTTTGGGTATGTGTGCGCAGATATTTAAGCGATTTGGTGAAATCCGTCGAGTACTGGTCTGGGTCTTGGATTATGGTTACACCTAGGGATGAGTAGTGATTGCGGATGGAGGTGTGGATGGAGTCTAGGTCGCCTATTATACAGTCGGGGAGCTAGCTTTTGTTATCAGTGTATGCTCTCTTGAGTATTTATGCATGGGGGGTGATAAGGTTACAATGGTAGATTCAAGGCCATTTTTTCGCATCAGGTCGTAGAAGCGGTTTGCGCCGCCATCGGCGCAGATCGTGTAGTTTGCTATTTCCTTTTGTTAAAATGTGTATTTTATATTATAAAGGTAAAGGTTGGAGGGGAGGGGAGTACCATGTTCCCGTAACACCCTGAACGCTTTCTCGTTGATGGGCTGGTTCAGGACGAGGAGGGCATATGGGGAGGGGGGTTTGTGTGCGTCGGTGCGGAAGAATTGGGTTGGATCCCAGTCCATTTTGCAGGTTTTTGGAAATTTAAGCGGGTTAGGATGGTTTGGTATACTTGTATACAAATGGTGTTTGTGGCTGGGTCTGGGATATGGTGGTCGTGAGATTAAGATGAGTTTTCCCGATCGGGTATTGATATCATCAGCTCTACTGTAATTCTGCCCCACCGCGCGGATTTTGTGGACTTGTTATGCAGCTCATTCGAACTTGGTATCGCTCGAATGGCTACTGTGATGCTTTGGACAGGATTTCATAGCAAATTGCGACTATTTTAATTGCATGTAAGATCACTATCTGATGTCATGTCCGGATTAACTGTACACCCGACACTCCTAAATGAATCAGCATGGCTTCCCACATGGGATATAGAATGGCCCTAATGTTCATCCCCAGTTTTAATAGTGCAAGAGATGACTGGACAGAAGATATGGAAACCTATGCATACGGATGTTCGCAGATGAGGTAGAAGAAATCGGGGCGGACTATAACTATTCACACCTAATTGATCCTGAGATGCAGATTGATTTTATAACTTCTCCAAGACAATGAACGTGTTTGGCCCAGCGCTGGCTAGCAAATCCTCTGCACAACCGGTGCACTTCGTTGCAAACACGATTCCGTATCTTCAACCCGTCTGTGACCTTCATCTAGTCAAAGCAAACGAAACATGTGCCTCTATTTTTGAAAACCTCACAAGCCAGATATCATTGACTACTCTCCGGTCGTGGAAAGTCGGGAGGACCAGTGTGTCTGCTTCAGGTGCAAAATAGCTCACTTCGTCATGCCATGGGCATACAGTCTGTTGACTGGTCCCGTCTTGCGAAAGTCCACGAGCTTGTCGATGGCAGACCAAAATGTCCATTCCCGGCCGGGACGAAAAGGTACCGCAATTGTGAGGCGGGAAGGTCACTGAGGTTGAAAGAAATGCAGTCTTGCTGTTCTGGTTTTGCCTACGGGATGCTATCCATGGGTTTGGATTGAATGCCTGAGTCTGATGAAAATAGAACAATGGCGTTGACAGCGGAGCTAAGCTTCACGCGAAGGTGGTGCGGTTACGCGGGTCAAGATAAAAAGTGTAGCAGGCGAGGATGTTAATGTCGGTCGGGTGTGAGCAACGAATCTTCAAGGGTGCCTTTGTCCTGCGCTGCAGATGGACGGCGCGGCTCCACAGCAAGAGACTTGGACTCGGACGGAATGCAGAAATATGTGCTTCAATTGCCTAGGTATGGCATGGGTCACTGCAGAAGCCCGTGGTTTTACATACTGCATCGGTTAGTCTCTAAACTTGAAATGCACAGGACAAATCTTACAGTTGCAAATAGTAGACATTGGAGAGCTGATTCATTTGCTCATTTGGTATGTTCCCAATCTATCTCAACATGAGTGATTGAAACTGCTCAGAGACATCCCTTTTCCGGCTGCTTGATCAACTTAGATCCATTCTTATAGTTCAATTCTTTCGTCATCAACATAACCCATAGCCCGAAACAGCCGCTTAGTCTTCCCCTCCTGCTTATCACAAAGCACAACCCCCCGGTTCCTCAGATACTGAGTAATGACGTCATATGCCTCCTCGCCTTCAGCAACCGGCACCTTCGCCTCAATCTCCATGAGATGCAGCGACCCAGTCACAACATCATCGAGCTTGGTCTTATATCCTTCAATCTGCACCTTCCACTTCGCATTCTGATACGGCCCATACCCAATCATCTCCTCCCAGGCAACATTCTCATACTGCCCTGCAAACAGCACCTGCTCGTCGCACCAGATCATCGACTCATCCACTAACGGGCAGCGCTTTTCACAAGTATAGCTAGGCTGATCGCCATAGCGCACCCACGCGCATTCGACAAAGTCGGGTACGTCGAGTGTCTCTTTCTCATTGTGGAAGCCTGCCTTTACGGTGGAGAGGTGCTCGCCCTTGTTTGTTTTCGTGCGGAACATGAGGCCGTCGGAAATGTAGGTCGGGGGGCGGATGTCGTAGTAGGTTATTGGGTTGGTTTTGTAGGGAGGGGTGTTTGTGCCGAGACCCAGTTTCCAGAGGGCTGACTGGGGGTTGGGGTCGCAGAGGGCCCATTGGAGGCTGATTTTTTCTTTGGCGGCGGCGACGGTGGCTGTGAGGAGGAGGGTGGTGGTGGTGGTGGATAGTGTTGGGAGTTTCATTTTGTGTAAGATTTGGAACAGTGGTTTGTTCAAGTGCGGGCTAAGGAGAAGGAGAAGTTATATATCCTTAAAGTTAACTGACCAACGCTTTCAGGTGGAGCTGCATTCAGCTTTTCAGCTCAGGCTCCCCTTTCAGCTGATCGGGAGAAATCCTGTTTTTTTCACATCTTGTAATCGCATGGCGAGGTTTTACTCTAGGGGGTTTACTCTAGGGATATTCAGCTATTATGTTGCTCTGGAATGCAAGGACAGGACGTAGCTGATATCCAATATCCAAGAAATACCTTCACTTACTGTGAAATGCTCTTCTATAAAGCTGTGGGGTTCTTTTCTAGAGATCGCGTCATTGGCTGCTGCAGATCACTCATCAACGATCGGCGACAAGTGGCTACAATGCAAAAAATAACAAACAAGATTTCAACAACCATATACATATAATGGAGAATCTCTGGAATATAGAAGCAGACCGGCGCCAATTTCGCAGGCAGTCACACGTCACGCCAACTTTATTAAGGATGGCTAAACTGATACAAGTAAACACTTCTGTTGATAAAATTGATGCATAGGGGTGGCTGGTGTCTTTCCAGCATATACAAAATTGTGTGGAAAATTCTGGGACAACTTGAAACAAGCTATCCATCATCCATCTACTCAATCCAGTCGAAAAGCTCCATCCCGATCCTCCAGCTTGTTCACTACGTCTGTGACGCGAGACCCATCGCCCTCATAGAGAAAAGAGTCGTAAACCGTAGCTCCCGTGATGCAGCCGATAACAGGGGCGATTATAGGGACGATGAAATAGTAGTTGTCCGAGGTGAACACCTCTCTCCCATAAACGATTGCAGAGAATAATCTTGGACCAAAGTCTCTCGCGGGGTTAATGGCCTATAGGTAATCAGTTTGGATCACAAGTCTAATAAAAAAAAAGCAAACTTACATATCCAGTCTGCCAGCCCAGCGAGGCGCCAATAGCAAGAAGGAGCAGGAACATGGAGAGCTGCGAGGAGTGGAAGCGAAGCGCATTTGCCGGGTCTGCGATACTGAGAGCTCCAAACATGAGAACCGCGGACCCAAGCCATTCGGAAAATGCGCCCTGCCAGTTAGTGAAAAAGAAGTCGGCTGGATAGGTTGCGAAGATGCCTGCTGAATGGTGCCCCTGGGGACTCAGAATCGAACCACCGGGGATAGTGTACTCGGGGTCCCAGTCCTTGATGGCCGACCAGTAGTTGATATAGACGATGGCGGCGCCGACAAAACCACCTAGGAACTGGGCGAACAGCTTGCCTGGTAGCTTCTGCCACTGTCCCGGGAACGGACGAACGAGGGCCAGGCAGATGGTGACGGCGGGGTTGATGGTAGGACTGGGATCGGAGAGATAGCCGGAAAGACAGACTGCTGCTGCCCAGGCGATGTTGATTGATAGCCAGGTGCCGTAACGATAGTCAGAGAGGAGGCATTGAGCGACCACTCCGTCTCCAATGACAATCAGGAGAGCTGTCCCAAGGAACTCGGCGACATAGGGCTTCAAGTCCCTCCGGGAAAAGCTAACCAAGTTACGGAGCATATCAATTAACGGAGTTGTCTGTCTGTCACTGTATCAGTCAAGGGTGGCAGTACTTGTAGTAAGGTTGGAGCTCAGTCGACAGAGATAAAAAGTGAGGGGAACCCTGCAGTCCAGTATATCGATTTAGATTAGCCAATCAAATGCTGATATCTCGAGTTATGGACTAGATTGACCACAAAGGGAATAGCTTGATCACCCCACCAGCACGTGATATTGAAAAAGCACAGTTGAATGAAAGACAATATCAGAAGCGCTTCAAATTGAAGATTTTGATGCTTATGAGTTACTACCAGTCCTGGGTATTGGTGTCAGTCCACAGCGCATAGTTATTTATATAGGAATAGGAATTGAACATAGGCTAATAAGCTTCGGCGTCTTGAGGACAACAACCGTCCAACGGAAGAACCTGTGCCAGCGACGCTGTTCTTGGGTTATGCCCTTTCATGGATGCCGTAGGGCTACAGAGAGGTTAAGCATGTCTGTTTCTCACGCGAAGTTTGAGAGACTGTCCTCTGAAGTAAACCCGGCCTCTGATTGGCCAGTTCTCAATTTTCGCCTCAGGCCACAACTCCACATCTCGCTCTCTTGACTTCATCCGCTCCAGTTCGAACCGGCTTCTTCCCCAATTCCACCGGCCGATGTCTGTCTCTCTCTTCCATTGACCCCGTCTCTCTTTCTTTTTTTTTTTTCTCCTCCTCGCTCCTCCACCTCATTTACCTCCGCGCATAACCCACCATGTTCCGTCCAGCCCCCAGAGCTCTCCTCCGCGCCTCGTCGACGCCGTTCGTCGCAGTCCGTGGCCCGGTTAGCAGGCGATTGGTAAGCACCGCTTCCTCCTCGGGGACGCCCAAGTCCAGGAGTTGGAAGAGTACTTTTGTGAGGTTTGGATTGGCTGCTGGCGCGGTTTACTATTATAACACGAACGATATTTTCGCGGGCCAGCCGTCGTGTACGTCAAACTTTTTTGGCCGCTTCCGTTCCGACACACACGAGACATTTTGCTAATAGGTACGACGACAGTCTCCCTGCGAAACCAAGTCTACGGCTACGAACCCGTCGACGAGAAATCCCTCCCTACACTCAACTCCATCGAGCCGAAGATCCGCAAAGAACGCGAACAAGAACGACAGAGGGAACAAGCCGCGCGCGCCGCCGCCGCCGGGAAATCGCCGGAGCAGCTAGAGGAGGAAGCTGGCCAGGAAGCTGCTTTCAACCCGGAGACTGGCGAGATTAACTGGGACTGCCCATGCCTGGGCGGAATGGCCCACGGTCCTTGCGGGGAGGAGTTCAAGGCGGCGTTTAGCTGCTTTGTGTACTCGAATGATGAGCCAAAGGGGATTGATTGTATTGAGAAGTTCAAGTTCGTTTTGTCTGGATTCTTTAGTTTGTTATGGAGGTGGTGCTGACTTGAACTCGATAGGGGCATGCAGGATTGCTTCCGTGCGCACCCCGACGTTTATGGCGCTGAGCTAGAGGACGACGATGCTCCCGCCGAGAACCCCACCGCTCCCTCTGAGCAGGAGGTCTCCGCCGCTGTCAAGGCTGATGCCGCCTCGCATCCCGATGAGAAGCATGCCCGCGCAAAGGAGGTCAAGACTCAAGTCGCCAGCGCCGCGGCGAAGGAGGGCGAGCAGGCTGAGAGCGACGAGCTGATCCCCAAAGCATGGCACGACACGGAAAGCAAGAACACGGAGTCTAAGGCTCAGAAGCTAGAAAAATGAATAGACGATTGCCACAACGTCGAGGGATATTCTTATCCCGCTTTCTTGCCGGTGATATCGCAGGCTGAATACGAGGGAAGAGAATCGTGCCCTGTGTGTGGTATCTCCAAATTATGATGAATTGGAACTAGGAAGAGAGGGGAGGAAAGAAAAGCAATAAAAATCTTTCTCTTTGGAAAGTAACCGAGAAGCGAGAGTTTGTTGCTCTCCTTGCTCTCATTTTTTTTTACGTGTGTATCACTGTCTATGTCTATCTATCATATTTCATTTTGTCTGTTGCTGTTATTTTCTAGCAATGTAACTACTGTATTATGTATTATCAACTTTGGCATCGACTTTGGCATCGAGAATAGAATTGGAACCATCTCTCTTTAATTGAGAACAGCATAAATGAACCACAGCAGTAGCTATTATGAGCATGATCTCCATGCACACTGTTAGATCCCCTTGAGATTCGCTCTATATTAGTCCACCTGTCCTGGCTGGTTTTCCGTTTTCTCGGACCGCTAACACGGAGGAGCTAGTCAGAGCAACTGTTATGCTGGTATGCGACATTTAACTTAAGTTTCAGCTCGAGGTCCCTTAAATCATCAAGGCATACTAATAATAGGGTGCTAAACCAAAGAATAGGGGGCGGTGACAACTGCAGCAGTTTTCTCTAGCTCATTCAGCACAACTATGACGCGTGCGTACTGGCGTGGCTTAGCAATATTATATACCGACTTCGCGTCGAAGATTCGGATTGCCATCCATGCTTGCGATTTCTTCACCAAATCTTTGTCAAGGTGTAAATGCGTTACATCTGCCAACTGAACCAATGGCAACTCAGCCGTGCCACTGTACGAAGCTCCTGCGGAATCCTTCCCACTAACCTATTGACAACACACGAAGAAATGATGTATTCACTCAGGTCGAGGGAGATGTTTCTGCGTCTGCACTCATTGCTTTTGTCACGACGTTCAATCTTTATGGCTTCACCCATGGCTCAAATTGCTAATCTTTTTCGCCGGATTTCTCCTGAAGATGGGTGGTCATGGCTGTGGCATTTTAGAGGTGTGATGGGTAGACCGAAAAGTCTCGTCACGATGGCAACACAATTGACCACTGCGAGTGACCTCTCCGATAACCATATGATTTGCAAGCCAGCTTGGCTTAAGCTGCGTGAGAACAGTGGTACAAGGTAATGACATCTCGGTATCCACTGGACCTTCAAGATACCCAACATTTAAGAGAGCTTATACCTATTGTCTCGGTTTTGGGAGAAGCAAGGCATGCCACAGAAAGTACAGACTGTAACAGCCTGGTTGTCGTTGTTGGATTTATCAATTCTGTCCGCTAGATTCAAAGTGTGACGAATTGATCTCTGGTAGTTTTCGGATGGAATCTTTCTGGTGAGCCAGAGACTCGACGAACATCCCATTTTATTTGTGGAATGCGAGAAGTTGCTAACTTGTTTGATATTAGTATTGCCTCGCAACCTCGTACACAAATTGATGCGTAGCGCCATGTTTTTATTCGAATCCCTTCTTCCATCAAGAATCTAATATGTAAATAATCCATGCGTTGACTTCTAATTTGCCTCCGTGGGCTGTCTGGTTTCTTTCATCTTCATGACACTTTTCGTAGAATGAGCATTTGTTTGCTGTTGGAAATAGAGACTATTATTTCCCGAGGATGAGGGGAATAAGGGGTTTTCTCTGGCTCCAATTAATTGCAATAACCCTCAATTAGGGGATTAGAATACCAGACTCACTATCTTCTTGGAATTATTAAATCATGGGATCTCCATGAGAGGCATGGCCCTATTTTTGCTTTCACCACCTTTGCATAATGTGGTCCTAGTGGCCAGTTTGGAAATAACTAAGGTTATGTCGATAAAGTATCAAGGACACTGAACATACTCAATATTTCTGGCCTACTCGAACGTGTCTGTAGACGATAGCGTCGGATTCGTCACTTTCGCCTCCATTTTATCAAACGTTATCCTAAGGCTGAAGGGGAGAGAAGCACCATACAAGCTAAAATTAGTTCCTCGATAACGGAGGCTATCTTCCTCACCTGAACAACATTCCAATCTCCAGACCATAATTTATAGCTGGAAGCCTGGAATCAGTTTTGCAATTTCCGAATAAATGCAGAGGGTTGGATCCATGAATAAAGTTGCTGGAGAATATTTTGAGGAATATTGCATTGTATATAGTTGCGTATATCTTACTGGTCCTTATTTTCAATTTAAAAGAACTTTGCATATTTCAGGGATCTCTTCTGGAGACTGGCGACGCGAAGACAGTCCAGCCTATAGAGAAACTGTCCTGTATTCCAAAAAGGGAATGTAGTTTTTTTAATTTTTAATTTTTTTTTTTTTTTTTCAAGATGAACACTGGGATCTGACATTATGGATCTATCCTACTTGAGGTGAATGCAGAGTAGGGCTCAATGCATTCACCTGGAAAGGAAGGCGGAACAACCCCGCCGCATAAGCCACCACCGCCACAAATATCTTTCTGCCTTGGTGCCTGAATAAACTCCGCCCTAAACTCCGCCCGCAGAAACGGCTGACTTCCTCCCACTCGGTCCAGAAATTCTTCCTTGTATCACCACCTCTCTTCTTTTCCACCCCGATAATCAATTTCTCTCCCTTTTATCCAGTCTATATCCCTTTACTGCCATACGACTGGTTACTCGAACTCCCCACACAGGCATCGCAGCAGCTGGTCGATCCCGTTGCGCGTTTCTGGCCGCCTGGCACGCTCCCCAATGTGGCGTTCAAGTCACTATCTATGCGCTTTCCTTTCAACTTCTCTGAAAGGATTCTACGACGATTGAGAAATTTATTGCTAGGCGGATAGGGACGTTTTTATCCGTTATTTTTCCGAAATGGAACGTCAAAGAAAGCGTACGTCAGGCGGGATTCTCAACCTTTCCGTTTCGCTTGCTGACCCTTGGAAATATAGGAGAGCTTCGCAGTTTGAATGAACGAGCTTGGGCTGGGGAGAGTGGTACGTATTCTTCTATTTGCCGAGTAATGTTTTCATTATACCTTGCATATGGTGCTAACAGCTCAAAGATATCTTCTCAGTTAGCAAATCGCTCGATTCGGCATTGAAGAAAAACACCGCTTTTATCAAACGTCTTCGTACCGGTATCAGTGCTTCCGCCCAGCAAACCTTCCTCGCCGATATACGCACGCTGTCGCTGCATAAATACCTTTCTGAAATCATCTCCGCTTGCTACGAGGGTCTCTGCAAACTCAAGTCTCCCGGCGAGATCGCCGTTGGCGTCGAGATTGCAGGCGCACTTCACCAACGATTCGGACCGGCTGAGTTTACCAGACAAATCGGATGGCTATTGGGTCGAGGATTGAGCACACCGGACAAGTCTCAATTGAAAGCACTCGCTCCGGAGTTACGCGAGAAGGAGGAGAAGGAGCGGCTCTCCCGGCACCGTGTCTTACTGCGCGTCGTCACTGAACTTTGGCTTGTGGGTGTGCTACGGACTTTGGATGACATTGAACGGCCGGAGGATCTGGGGGCCAAGGGTAAAGATGGCGTGGTTGGCAAGACACCTGACACCGTGGCCCGAGGAAAGCCGTCAGCAGACAAAGAAGCTGACCCTTTCCCGCTCGAAGTGTTGAAGGATCTCCTAGGCCATGATCGTCAGCATGCAAATTTGCCTCTTGCAGTCCTGTTTGTTAGAAGCTTTGGATGGGACATTTTGGGTGTGAAGGGTGTCGACGAAGGTAGAAAGACGGTTGAGGCAGATGGAGCTACGACAGTGGAGGCTACAGAGTCCAATCAGAATGGCACAGATGCGAGCGCTAATGAGAACGACCTTCCGCTTACTCCGGAGAAAACACAGAGCCGCTTCAGAGTTATCCTCAACCGCTATTTGGAGGATGTCAAAGCGCACGTTGTCCGTGACCAAAGTGCATTGGCTACGCAGAGTCGCCGGAACGCCGAAGCCTATGTAAAAAGTGGTGAGATTTTTGAGGATCGTCAAGCCACTTTCGACAAACAGTCTAAGAATCTGGAAAAGCTGGTCTCCAACACGCAAGTTCTCTGTGAGGCTCTTGGTGTTGAAATGCCGCCTTTGGCTGAACAGGAAACTGCTGATCAAGCATCGAGTGGTGGTATTGGTCTCGTGAAGACCGCGGAGTATTTGCGCGGCCAGGGTGAAGGAGCAGGAATATGGGAAGACGAGGAAGAGCGGCGTTTCTACGAAAACTTGGTTGATCTCAAGGGCAAAGTTCCCGCGGTTCTGCTCGAGGATGGAAAGAAAAAGAAGGCCGACGATGAATCTGCCAAAAAGAAGGCAGATGGTGAGACAGATCCATCAGCAGAAACCAAGGTTGAATTGACCGGACAAGCACAATCTCCATCGGAAGAAAAGCCACCCTCAGAGGCAGACGATCAGTCTGCGGCCATGGTTAGCAAGACTGTCGGAGCTCAGGTGGACGCACTCTTGGCCAAACTGCCTGACCTGCAGAACAAGGACCAAGTCGACCAAATGGCGTTGGATTTCTGCTTTCTCAATTCCAAGGCTTCGAGGAATCGGTTGATCAAGGCTGTGTCTGACATCCCTAAGGGCCGGGTTGACCTTATGGCTTTGTACGCACGCTTGGTTGCTACGCTTGGTCAACATCTCCATGACATCCCTCAAGGTCTCATTACCTATCTGGATGAAGAATTCCGGAGTCTCCAGCGCCGGAAGTCGAAGGAGTTCCTTGGTCAAGTTCGAATGAGTAACATCCGGTACCTTGCGGAATTGACCAAGTTTGGCGTTGTCCCTGAGCACATCATCTTCCATTGTTTCAAGGTTTCCTTGGATGACTTCTCGCGCATGAACATCGAAATCATAGGACACTTGTTAGAGAATTGTGGTCGCTACCTGCTTCGGAATCCTGAGACTTCTCCACGAATGGCTTCTTTCTTGGAGACACTTTCTAGAAAGAAAGCCGTTCAGCATCTGGGGCAACAAGAGCGGATGATCATTGAAAATGCCATTTACTACGTTGATCCTCCGGAGCGACCTGCCATCCAACAGAAGGAGCGCACGCCTATCGAATCGTACATTCGACGATTGATCTATATGGATATGAACAAGCGCAATTACACCAAGACCTTGAAGTCGATTCGCAAGCTTCACTGGGAAGAACAAGATGTAAGTTCTTCACTTTTTCCAAATCTGTCACTTATGTTGATTATAATCTCCGGCAGGTTGTCGATATTCTGGAACGCATCTTCAGTAAACCGGTCAAGGTCAGATACGGCAACATCCACCTTCTGGCAATCCTCGTTAGCGCTCTGTATAGATATCACCAGGACTTTGTCATCGGCATCGTGGACAATATACTGGAGTATATCACTTTGGGACTCGAGCAGAATGAATTCAAGTTCAATCAGAAGCGCATTGCGGAGGTCAAGTATCTGGGAGAGCTGTACAACTATAAAATGATCGACTCGCCTGTGGTATTCGATACCTTGTATCGGATCGTAACTTATGGTCACGGTTAGTCGTCTGATTTTAGTTTATTGTTTTCTTTGCTAACCAGTGATGTAGAGGGCGGCACTCCCATTCCTGGAAAAATCAACCCTCTTGATTTGCCGGACGACTTCTTCCGTATTCGTTTGGTGTGCACTATACTGGATACTTGCGGCCACTGCTTTGACCGCGGTTCTGCAAAGAAGAAGTTGGACTTTTTCCTCACTTTCTTTCAGTACTACATCTTCACGAAAGAGCCACTACCAATGGATGTTGACTTCCTCATTCATGATACCTACTCCGCGACACGTCCTCAATGGAAACTTGCTGGCGACCTGCAAGAAGCAACGATCATATTCAGCGAAGCAGTTGCCCAGAACTACAAAACGCAAGATGCTGGAAAGCACATGGAGCCTGAGCCTGAGCCCGAGGAGGAGGATGCGGAAACCAGTTCATCAGATGAGGGTCTAGAAGAAGACGCCATGCCGGAAGTGGACGATGAACAAGAATCCAGCGACGAAGCTGAGGCTGAGGCGTCCGGTCCGAATGCAGAGCAAAACGGCGACAGCGAATCCGATGACGAGGCTTTCGTTGGACGTCAGGAAGAGGAACGGGATCCTGAAGTGGAGGCTGAATTCGACAGGGAACTTGAGAAGATGATGGCGGATAGTGTTGACTCGCGCAGGTTTGAGCGGAAGGCTGTTTTCGATGTTCCGTTACCGATGAAACGTGCTGCGCGGGAAGCCAGTGGTGCGGAGCACACTGAAAGCTCTCAGGATCAGTCGAATACTATGGCTTTTTCCTTGATGACAAAGAAAGGAAACAAACAGCAGGTATTTCATCTCTTCATTCTGGAAAAAGTACGATTATTGACAATTTAGACCCGCACTATCGACCTGCCATCTGATTCCAGCTTTGCTCTTGCAATGAAGAGTCAACAACAGGCGGATCGGGAGGAACAGCAGCGGATCAAGAACCTGGTCCTCAACTACGAAATGTCAAATGAACCCGAGAATGCTGAGGGTAAGAGTGTCAAAAATCCATCATCATGGAAAATCTAACAAACCTAGTTGTCGAGAAGCGTACACCTCCCCGAGACTCTAGGATCGACAAGTCCGCTGCCAACCGCACTGCTTTTCGCTCGCGAAAGCTCCAACTGAGTGATGTCAACTGGTAATGGGATTGAGCTGACTCGTACAACATCTGTGCATACTCCTTAAGTGGAACAGCCTACCGCGGCACCCGAACAACAGGGCGTAGATTACCCTCTTCAGGACAACAGGCACTTATAGGGCACGGTACTCTTCACAGAGTTCTATTGATCATTGTATGTTGATCCCCTTCAACGGCATCTATACCAGCGTGCTAATACCATCGAAAACAGAAGCATCCCTGGTCTATCGCCAGAAGGGTTGTCTGACACTCAGCCCAACGCTGGCAGCATGTCAATTCAGCAGGTCCTACCCTGCCTAAAGTTACCGGGAATCTCATCTTGTCCCTAAACCTGCCCAGCTACATACATGTACTACCAGTACTCCGTCCATGGACAGAAGAAATAGAATGCCATTGAATCTTTTTATCTCATAAACTCCTTTACCCTGGTATCCACGTACATACGTAGTGTAATCCATTAATCCTCCACAAACAGACTACCGCCCCTGCAAAACCTCCGTAAACTCCATAGCCCCCATCCTCCCACTCCCCCTCCCTCTAGCCCGATCCCTCTCCCTCTCCGCCGTCAACAACTGCTTATAAACCTCCTTTTCGCGATCCTGCTCGCTCCATTCCTGATGACTCGACACACTACCTCTGATCCTCGGTCTAGCTTCTACGTTAGTAGTAGTTGAGTTTGTAGATGTGGATGTAGATGGGATCGTAGATGTTGACGCAGCTGTGGATGAGGTTGTGGATGAGGTGGTTTCGGGGTCTCGTCGGGTGTTTATTATTGTTTGGCCGGTGGGGAGGAGGAGGGTGTGTGACTGGATTGCGTCTTGGGGGGCGTGGTTGTGGTCTTGGGGGTTGGAGGGAGGTGATGGGGGTTCGCTGTAGGAGTCGGATTCGGAGAAGGGGCCTGTGTGGCCTGTTGGAATGGTTGTCATCTTCCCCTTGGCTTGGTATACAAGATTGGGTTGTTACATGGGTGAACGGAGTATGTTATACAGGTTGTTGGGATGGGAGAAGTTGGGTAGATGCATAAATGGTATGAGTTGGGCGATATTGGCTGGAGACCTACTCAACAATTTGTTCAAGGGAATGAATTTCAGATCGGCGTAGTATAGGGAGTGTAGTACAGTAAGTATCGTGGCGTGCTTGACGTCTTTCCAGGTCATGTCTTGCCTCTGGCCACTTTCATGTACGACTCGAGATACATATAAGGAATGCTATACGGGATAAATTCATTGATATAACATACAGGTCATAAATGTCAATAGACAGGCAGAATTCAGTAACAACTACTGACAAGTGACAACAGCAGTAGCAAACATGAGGATAAGAAACACATATAACAATCATGGTTTTAAAAGATTTGATTGGTTGGGGTTGGGTGTCAGTACCAAGAAAGAGGACGAAAACCAGCGAAGGCATCAGGGCAGAACTAGGGAGACAAATGAAGAAGAGGAAAAAAAAAAAATAAACAGCCACCGTACATCGTACAACCTTCATGCAGACAACATAATAACACAAGATCAATATCAATATCAAACAGGGTATGCCCACGCCACGCTATGCGAGTCAATAGAACGGAACTATGTACTGAGAATAGGAACGGGAATCCAAAACAGAGGGGGAAAAAAATAAATAAATAACGGTATACAGGGTAATATAGAAAACATGTCGGCAAACTTTTTCTTTTCTTCAATTACTCATCTTTGGTGAGTTTATTTGGGTTTGCGCCAAAAGTATTGCTGTTATTCCGTCAGCATACGTCATATGTCAGTGAACCAAATGGAGCAATATACCTTGTGCTGCTTCCGACAGTTACGGAGACCAGGTTTGCGAAGATCATGCACCACGGCCTCACGACGCATCTCATCATCATCAAAGTCGGGGATGTAATAATATTCACTTTCGAGAGGCTTGCCTGCAGCGTCCTTTCCTTCGCGGGCGACCTTGCCAATACATCTGGTCGAATCGATCACTCTGCGGATGTCATCACGGGTCGGGCCGGGCTTGGAAGTATCCTCGCGCTTCCAGTGAGAAGCAGGAAGGTTATTGACAATAGTCGAGAATGGTGTAGAGGATAGACGGGAGAAAGCTAGCTGGTTGGAGGCGTGGTTTTGAATGCGTGCATAGCATTCGTCATTCAGGTCGAGCTTTTCCTCAGCTTCTCTCTGCTCTCTCTCAGCCGCAACCTTGGGCTGTCGTTCTGACTGGGTAGGTTGGAGAGGCTGAGGACGCACAGAGCGGATTGGTGATTCGGCTGCCGAAAACGAGGCCATGCGGGGCAGGATGTTCTCCCCAAAGGGTCCAAAGGAGTGAACAATAGGGTCGTTCTCCTCATCGTGATCAGACAACTCGTCATGTTTACTCAAGTCACTGAGGTCGCTAGACGAGCTGTGGAGGATGTCCTCCACGCGTTGAGAAGACTCCTGAACGCGTTGGGTCGCGTCAGGGTCTTCCTCAGCACTGGTGCGGCGGACAGGAGACGCTTCGTCTTCGTACACGACCACAGCATTCCGGGATCGGGTAGGCGTGTACAGAGGCGACGACGGAGGCACCAAGGACTGCACAGCAGGGGAAGGAGAAATAGGCGAGACCAGACGTTGACGCTCGGCCAACGGACTCTCATGTAGACTCCGACGTGGTTTCCCATTCCGTCTTGGTGTGGTCTCTTCGACCGTCTGCTCCGAGTCTGTCGACGCGTAGTTGTCCTTTTTCCCTTCACGCGGCCATTGGACTAGAGCGCGAGCTTCATGAACATCAATCATGATATCCGCGTCCTTAATATCCGACGTGAACGTTTTCCCCTTGGCCAAGTCATATGTTTTCCCCTGGCAGTGCAACTTGATCCCATTCCACCCAACACACATAATCTCAACACGGTCGTGGTCGAAGGGACTAGGAGCCGGTTTATAGGTAGCTTTGACGTGAACTCGCGAGATCATCCGATTAGCAGCTAGCTGGTGATGGCAGGAGGCACTCGAGCGGCCCATTAGAATAGGCTCGCCATTCTCCGGCAGCATCAGGGTCGGGACGGTGGACAGAGGGGTTCGTTCAGAGGATGTCAATGAGGAAAAGGTGCGTCGGTAGGCAGGACGAGGCACGGTCGTTCGAGGGGGCGACGATGACAGGATATGGGTGGACGATGTTGGCAGAGGAGTAGGATACTTGGACACAACACCATGGTTCTCACGAGCTACACGCTTCTGGGGTCGTGGCAGGGAGGGAGACGAGCTCAATGGCTCGAAAGCTGGCAACAGGGAAGCCGGACGCTTCATACCAGCCATCGAGGTGCTCCTCTGGAGAGGAGACGACTCCATTGTCATTCAGGATAAGTATGTCTGTTCAGTTGGTAGCTTTAAGTAAAGATAGCCAATTGAACCGCGTCAGGTCGTGTCACGTCAAAGGGTCTCTCTTAAGTCTAACCAAGGAAGATAGATGTCACAAATTACCCTTTCAGACCGAACAGAAAAAGAAGACAAGTCACAACCCCTATGGAGAGGAAAGTGACAATAGCAGGGGAAAGTCGAAGGGAGGGGGGAGCTCCGTTCCTGTCAAGAGACGAAAAATGCTTCCCAGCGGAGGCTGGGCGTGAGAACACGAAGCACTCAGCGGAATAAAGACAATCGATTTGAAATAGAAAAAAAAAAAAGAAAAAGGAGAAAAAGAATTGACGTGTGCGGTGGAGAGAGAGGAATGAATGCAGAGCGAAAATAAAATAGCGAGAGTGAGAAAAGCGAGAAGCGTCTCGTCCTCCAGCGCGGAAATGCACGTCTACAACCCGAGACGCGTTATAGGCGCCTGCGGCCTCCACCTCGCGCAGACTCCCTTAGAAAAAGCCCTGAAAAATATGCAGGTGTACTTTATAGCCAGAAAAAGATTTCGAATTGCGATGAATCACCACGTCAATTGGTGTACTTTATCCTCTGTAGCTTGTACGCAGTACAGCTCTGTCCTCGTATGCAAGGCGCGTCCGCGACAAAGTCACGTGCGTCGCGTTTTTTGGTTCGACGCCGCTTGTTTCACGTGACCTTTAGCCTCAGTCTATATGCCTTTATACCAGAAGAGGAAGGAGGCCCATGTGCACCGCGGCAGATAGTCGCGCTGATTGGACAACACGACGAGGTGAGCCAGCATATTCTACAGGGTAAAGTACGCTCTTACATGCTGTGGATGGTTCTGGGATCCTTACTTTTATCGGTATAGGCGTGAAGATGCGGTTTAATTTATTGGTAGAGGACAGCAATATGCCGTACACCGTAGTGCTAACTTTAGTGTACATATGTCGGACGAGGACAACTTAGATGCGACGCTGTCATTTACAGTAATTCGTTTTACATGTAACCCCCATGAACTAGACGCGAGTATTAGTCGAGGCCACTATCCTATTTCTGGGGGATCACCCTGTATCAAGTTACTGACCGAGTCAGGCGCTCCACCGTACGGAGAACTGGCACGTCGCGTCTGGCCCACTGGCGTTGTAACGCGGTGTGATGACTACACCAATTCAGAGATGCTATGTATACATCACTCTTCATTATTGTCTGGTGGCGGTGTTTAATGATTTGGTGTCCTCACGCTCGGTGGCAGGTAATGAGATCATGATGTCCGAACCGCCAGGGCCGCGGTATGCGGAACTGGTATCTACGGAGTACATAATGAAGTCACGATGCGAGGATAAAGTGAATAAAATACTATATTTAATAAAATTATACACAGAACACCAGAAAAGAATACACGCGCCACCCTGCCCAAAAGAATTTTGCGGAAACAGTCGAACTTTATACACGACAAGACATAGAAAAGGTCCCAGGAAATCACATGAGAAAAAAAGTGGAATCAAAGTTATTTGATCTCCAAAGAAGTGAAATCTAACCACACTTTCCTTACCCTCACCATAGCGGACAGAGGACACTATATACAGAGAAGTGCAACTAGGAAAGATGGAAAAATTTCCCGGATCACGATGTGGGAAAGTAGATATCAAAATACAGACGAAATCAATGCATACTAAACGGGTCGTGATAATTGAGAGCTGGAAGTAATGGCGAGGGCAGGCGCACTAAAAGGGTTCCCCTTTGCAAGGAATGGCGTGTGGTTGGAGGTTTAACAGGCGGTGAACACAACGGTGGCATCACCGGACAAGACCTCAACCTGCGAAGAGGTAAGCAAGTTATTTTGAAGACAGGGGACAAGAGAGAAAAAAAACTTACAGTGCATCCAGAGTCATTGGTGCCAGACTCGGAAATGTAGGAACCTTTCTCGTACCTGCACGAGCCACTGAGGTTGTCACCCTTGATTTCAGCACAGAAGTCAAGCTTGGCGTCGGTGGTCGGGGAGTTCTGGAATAGCGAGAGCCACTTGCCGTCGTTCTCACTGGTGCCCATGTTCATGGGAGCGAAGTTACCGACAGGCTTGCTCTTGTCGCCCCATTTGCATCCCTCCTCGATGGAGGTTCCCTTGGGGTTAACGTAATACTGAGCAGAGGTGCTCTTGCCCGTCCACTCGTAGTACGTCGCGCCGTTAGGGCAGGTCAGGGGCTGAACGGTGTCGTCGGTAAGCGCCAGAGGGATGGTTTCAGCTTCAGTACCTATTCGATCATTACGTCAGAATTGCCGTTTGCAGAGGAATCCTATTCAAACTTACCAGGGTAATCAGTACGGCAGACAGCGACCTGCTCACCGACCTTGTTCTGGACGTAAACACCACCAACACCTTCAATGCACAGCTTCTTGGAAAGGCTGGGGTTGGTAAGATACAGCTTGCCTTTGTGGCACTTGAGACCACCAACAGACTCGCCTGTGGATCCCTGCTGCTTGGGCCATTGAGACTTCTGATAACCAGCGGGGCAGGCGTACGAGCAGAAGCCTGGGTTACCGAGTATATCTTCGCTACATTCACCCTCACCACTGATGGCAGTGCTAATTTTCTGAATCACATCTCCCACAATCGAGCCGTACTGGATACCGGTCCAACCGCCAAGGCCGTGGTAATCAAGCTTAACAGCGCCATATTCCGAGGGGAAAGCACTGCAGTCGATCTCGCCATCGGGGAAGTCAACATCAATACCGGTGGCGGAAGAAGAGCTGCTAGAGCTGCTAGCAGCGGGAGTGGAGGCAGCAGCCTGGGTCGAGGAGCTGGAGGGAGTGGGAGTGGAGGATGAAGATGTTTGGATGAACTCGGCCGGGGCGACAGAGGGAGTGGGGGTGGGAGTAGGAGTGGGAGTGGACGAAGGAGTGGTGCTGCTGCTAGAGCTCTGGCAAGCGTCAGGAGGGGCGACACCAGCAGCCCACAGGAGGGTACCATCGGCGATACCCTTGCAGACTTTTTCAGCGCTGATGTGCTCACCATTCAGCTCGTATTTGACGACGGTTCCAGAGGTGTCAACAGTACGTCTCTGGGGGTGACGGTGACCGTGGGCGTGAGGCTGGGCTGCGACCAGGCCGGCCGTAGCAAGAGTGAGTGCAATCGAATTCAACTTCATTGTGACGATAGAAGACTGTGGATCTGGATATAAATAATTAGCATCCTGTCTCTTGAATTGATGGCAACCCGCGAGGTAGATGCGACCGAGCCCTATGGAAAGGAAGGCAAACAATTGCATGCGCTGCCCTCCAATCGATAAGAGGGAAGAAGTGGTTTCCAACACTCTCATCTAGCATTCCTGGGTAATTGGAATGCGAGGGAAAAGGGATTTCGCAGGGTGGGTATGGCATACATCACCGCAAATCTGTCGCGCGCAGTGTGGATATCAGAAATTGGCAGTGAAGGAGAGCGAGAAGAGCAATCAAAAGAGGTTTCCCGAAAGAGCGTGGGTGAGAGAAACAAGTGTCCCTCTGGTCGGATAGGAAATCTCAAGGGAATGTGAGTAAGTGGGAGACTGGAGAAGAAGATCGAAGGAAAAAGAGAAAAGAAAAAGGAAGAGGGAGATCGAGGGAGAAGAGGCAAGATTAAAGTCAACCCGGGCGTTCGGCAGAGCCCCAGGGGGGAAAGACAACGACAGAGCTGTAATGATAGCTACTCCACTTCTGGCCTTCCATTGGCTGGGGATATCTTTTTTTATTCCTGTACCAAAATACAGGAATAAATTACGATATTACCATTGCCCAATAGCAGTAGTGGTTGGCCGTGGGAAAAGAGACTGGTCAACCCACACGGTGGGACTCAATCCTACAAGCACTTTTACGGGATACATAGACTCAGTAGTGAAAGATGGAATTTTAATCTCTAATCGATATTCGCCATATCTATACTGCTAACCTGTACATAGTACTCCCAAGAGGTACACTCCTAATAACACTGTATTTAACCTCCTGTTTCCTGTTCCTGAAGAAAAAACCTTGGCATTTCCGAAATTAATCCTTCAGGGACTAACCAATCACATCCCCCACACTTGGCCAATCTGATCAGGTACACCAATCACAGTTTGCATACCCCCACCGTCGGGTTGAGTCTCCAAGGTTCTGGGTGTCTCTCATGTCCGACCAGGCAACTTTCCACGTTACCGCTCCATAATAATCCATACTAGTACTGTGTATCCTGCGGTATTAGGTTTTGAACCATCAACTGGATCATGCCATAATAATGGTTGCCTATGTGGTATCATTCTACGAGTACAAAGAGAGTTGTGGATGTACACACCGTTCTACCCGTGGCTCGTGGGATAAAAACCCTTTCAGCACAAAAAAAATTTAAAAAAAAAAATTAAAAAATGTACTTTTACCCAGTCATGCGGAATATGAGTGAATATCCAAGGATCTGCACGTCTCCCGCTTTAAGGGGCCACTTGGACTATCACTGGCACTCTTCTCCCATTCTGGAAGCCGTTGCGGAGTACGGAACACAAGTACATAGTTAGAGTAGGCCGTTTGTCCTGGTTATCGCAATATTCGATCAGTCTTCTATGACGGTCTGGGCTGAGATACGTCTACTGCAGACAAGTACTTTGCACAAAAGGTCCAGTACGACCGCCTACCGTGATGCAGTTCTGCAGGACAATTTAGCCATCCCTTGGGCATCAAGCGGTGTGCAAGGTAGGTCGCATTGCACATACAGTCCTTTATTTTGGCTTGTCCGGGCAACCAGTACCCTGCCAGGAACAGTGAACCACGTTTCTCGATACTCTGCGCGGTGTGTGCAGAAACCAAAGAAATGTCACTGATTGCTTGGGCCAGAGCCTAGACTCTGCGCGAAGCCAGACTAGTGTCACTTGTCAAAGGTTAGTTCCATCGCCAAGGATCAAAGAAGGATGCAAGAAGGCTCTAGGCCCCGCGTTTCACGTGATCACCTCATAGTGAAGGATTGGTTTGAAATAACCTGTATTTACAAATACAAATCCTCTTGCCATCCGTGTACCGAGTAGTACAGAGCATAGAGTAGTCAATCCAAATGGGAGTTTGACTACATCTCAATTGGTACCTATCTCCATCGAACTTTTGCGTTGACTGCGTAAGGTCGATAAGCCACGCAAGCACACGCTGTTAGTTCTCCGGGATAGCCGTGATAGAGAGTCAAGTCCAGCTAAACCCCCGTACGAATACTCCCTTATTTCTCTGCCTAGCAGTCTCCGCAAGTGTTCCATTTATACGAAATACTACTGTAGACAGTTTAGAGTAAGTTACCTGCCCCGTACTCCTTAGATAGCCATGCTCTTATTAGATAGCTTGGCACGAAGTTGGGATGGACAACTAACCGTCAAAACTAGTGGTCTCCGGAGACAGTATGATGACGACGCCCTGGCAGTGCCACTAGTACTGCTATTCCTGGCATATTCTCCGACCTCCAAATATGGCAATCCAGAGTGTCGCTATTAATGATAGTCCGGGGGGAAGACCCGTAAAAGACAATTTAATGCTTGTGTACATGCACAGACGGACTTGACGGCTTAAATATTGGTGCTTGCTATTATTATCCTGGTGTCCGTTATTAATTTGTATGTATTGCAACGGTCGCGTGGAGCGAAAATGAAGTCACGGACCACTGTGGCTAATACAGAATTCGCTCAGCACTGTATGCTACTGAAATGCTTGATACAAAGAACTTCAGTATACTCCGCGAACCAACCAACGAACTGTAGAGGACCCATTCTCGTGCAAAAATAGAAGTATTGCCACGAGGACCATGGTTTAGCTCTTCAGGTTCTTTGTCGCTTTACCGGAATGCTTCGCCTAACCACGGTTAATTCTGCCAGGACATACCGCCTGCCTTTTTGACTGCATATGACTGGATTCAGACTCCATCATATTTTGTCTATGTGTTCTGAGAGATTTCACTGTGATAGATCAAGAACTCAGCTCATGGCCGGTTCTTTTTCAACGAAATAAAGCTCTGCTCGAACATGAGAAGTAGGATCTCTAGAGCTGTGACGCTATGGCCTGTGCTAGACAAGTTGACAGATCGTCGAAATACATCGTCATCGTCATCAACAAACTATTTTCTTTTCAAAGATTAATCTGTATATACTTTCTCTTGATAACCTCTTCAGTTTACTCATATTCAATATCTTCGGCGAGTATGGGGTATTGCTAGTATGACTGACCAACTCAGTCTTGCATTAGGACCTGAAATTTCCACGCTGATGCGGGCTGTCCTTTATTCCTCGATTATTATGCTCTTGCAACCAACAGACTCCAGATGAGGTGTAATATTGACTATTCCAATACGAACGATTTGTGTTGGTGACACATTGACGTGTCTTACTGCCATTGAAATTACGGTGTTGTGATTTAGGCTGGAGTAGGGTAACTTACTGTACGTACTTCCGAGTACTTATATTAATGAAAATCCCTTTCCGGGGACAAGACGCTCAGGTAATAGAATCTATATTCTTGATCACTCCAAATACAAGCGTTCCAAAACGAAAGAAGATGAGCATTGCCAAGGATTTCCCACGCAAGAAACACCGTGGCTGAACAGGGAGGCAAAACTCCGTCAAATATACGAATTGACGAAAACCGGAGAAACAAATGATTTCGTGCACTGGTGTGTTGTCGATTCCCCTATCGTATTCGAAAAGCTTGGAATCGATGTCCCCATCTTCCATACATTAAATAAGGTTTGAATATACCCTAGGCGCGGTATGTTTATCGACATCTCAAGAGAGAACAAGTTCGTGACCTATTTCATTGGGCGTGGTCTCAACCTCTAAAATCTCAGACTTACAAGACTGCTACTTTCAAAGTCAGAAAAAAGGCCCCTTAGGCGCAGACCACAGCGCGGCATTATTGGATCCGCGTGCTCAAACGTGGGTGCTATCTCTATTGACTTCTGGAGAGTGTCTCCCGGCGGATATCATCAGACTTTGTTTTCATCTTCCCAATTACGAGGACAATATGGAAGATATCGAGGCGCTTGTTACGGAAGTCTTTGGCCAAGAATGAGAACCGTCCATACGACCTCATAATATTAGAGACTAATCATGTCTGTTTCACTCATCACATCAATTTTTTCTCCATCATTTACATAGTAGCTTTCTCTTTCTATGATACTAGTTTGAATTTGTAATACGCAAGTAGAAAGGAATGTGAAGAGCTCCATGGCTCTCAAGGGAATTGCTTCATACTTGCACAAGAACCGGAGAGCTACTGGATCCGTACCCTTCCACACTAGGTATCTCGACAAGCCATCTGACGAGTCAGAAATACGAGACAGTCAACTTTTCGAAAGGAGGTGCCGACGGCACGGAGTAACAACTACGCGATGTAGCTTTGGTCCTAAAAGGAACAGGTATTCACGATATAGTAGCTTCTGACAGCTATTATGAACAATGATTCAAATACTCACGCTATAGTACGATGTGCTGGCTTAAAACGATAATCTGTTGATAGTATGGCGAAGGTGTGGCGATTCTGGTATAAACAAGTCTCAAATTCCGAGACAATTCGTCCAGTGCTTGAGAAATAATCATCCGACCATTTGGGGTCTCTTTCTTCATTACGTATGGCTAACCATGAAACCATATCCAAACCGGCTGTCAACAGTTTAGCACATACTCATGAGTGAATCGGGCTTTTCCCGTAGAAGCGCACCATTACGGTGCGCTTGAACTCAGATCAGGATGTACCCTGTGATATATTTTGTTATTAGCTCCCTTCTTGAAACACCAAGTCCGACTATGACGTGCTCATATGCCTTCTTTGTTTTGATACCTCAATTATAACCTGCAGGGATATGGCTGCACGATTTTTTTCTTTGACAGAAATTTCTCCTTATCTGTACGAGACTATTAATATGACAGTAATCCCTACTAACTCCTTCGCCATATAATAATAGAATGCTCAACTTAAGCTCAGATGCTTGGGCTAGAAGCACCGATGTTCGTAAACTTAACAGAGATCCGGTTTAGTGCTTATAATTAGGTAGAATTGCATCAGAGCCGATGATGATGATGGAGGAAAGTAATAGTGACATCTAATGGTGACATCTGCCTTCTTTTTCTTTTTATTCCCCACTTTCTTCGTCTAGACTATCTGCTTCCTAATTTGGCAAAGAACCCTGGTTCTGAGACTCCTTCTCCGCCAATCAACCTGTGTCCCAAGCAAGCAAGCAACCTCAAAATTACGACAATTACGGAGCACATCTCGGAATGTTCCTAATGAGATGGATTGGCCTCTGTCATGCAATCAGAAGTTGACCAACATGGCTCTGCATTGAAGCTCGAATTTTCTGCGCTTGCGACCTTTCTCTATTCTCCAAAAACCAGCGGTGTGATGCACACGATGAGCACAGAGTGTCACAATACTGTTGATACGAGCCATTAGTTTTGACATGCAGTCAGTAGGTGTCAACCCTGCCCTTCATTGAAGATCAATGTAGTTTGCCATCTATTCATGATCCAGCAGTACAGCGCGTCTCAAGCGCAACCAAAACACCCCATGCGAAACGTCCGAATGACTATGTCAACACAAATACCGTACATCCATGATGATTCACTGACCATTCTTACTTCCGCCTAAAAGACAGCGTTGCGATTTAGACTGGAGAAGGGTATATACTTAAGACCTGCATAATAAAAGGCTCGTTCTCCCTCAGGAACGAAAGCGTGGGCAACATAATCTTTCCTCCCATATTCTATACGAAAAGCTACATTCCCATTTTTGCGTACACCCACAGGCAACTTACGTCCACGCTAAAAAATGAGTCGAGGTTAGTAGGATGAAGACTTCATAGTTCCTTAATCGATAAGTGACTGGTCGTCCAGGGACAAATGACCTGTTCTAATATCACGAGCGTTGACATAAAATCCCAAGATCAATGAAAACAGTAACTTTGGTCTCCGTGACAAGTTAACGCCCGAAGTGGTTATACGCATGTTTTCTGGAACTGGAGTGTCTCTTTTTTGGTTCGATCTGATTTATAGGTTACAGTTGATATCTCGGATGAAAGATGCAAACTTCCAAGGTCTGTGGATTGCTCGAAATGTATGCATTTATCCATCTTCTTTTTATCTTTGGCATTTCCTGACATCCCGCCTTATAGTCCCTGAAATGCCGGGCTATCGTTCCATCCAACCGAGGACTTGAGCCATATCCACCAAATCATTGCTGGTTCAATTCAGGTTACTTGATAGAGCCCAGACTTACTAAATTGCAATATCCATGTAATTAATCTACCCGGGTAACTTATATCCTATTCACGAACATGAAGCAAATGGATATCGACTTTCTCTCTACAGGACCAGCTGTTGGGGATATACATATGAATAATGAGGACTCAAAGGACAGTCGACGATACTTAACTGCAAAATTTAATGAGCCGCCTACAGAATCGAGAATCTTAGCATGTTTGGAAGAGTTGTTTCCAGTCTTCTATTTCCCACTCATCCAGGCAAGTCTAATATAATGGCTGAGAACAGAGAAATTTGTGCTTACGTTGAATAGTTCAAAGTCAACGATCAATGGGTGCCCACTCTTAAACGCTGGACCAATGTTGATAGAGGGGTTTTAGTTAAGAATGTGGAGGGTATATGGCTGACAAAAACGTTTCCATTTAAATCAATGCATATTGGCGCAGTGACTTTTCAAACCTACGGAACCCATTCCCCTACCGGCCCGTTAACCGTGGCTATTTCTATTGTATTACACTGCAACTGTATGTAATATATCGAGCAAGGTATTTTGCATTCGGAATTGAGAAATCGTCTAATACAGAATCATCTGTTCGAGACGTAGGTCCGTGCTTATCCAGTGATTCTCGTTGCTGACCATAGCAAACTAGTATGGAGACTTGCTTGGTACAGTACCGCTGACTTGCTCGCAAATGTGTTCTCTTCAAATCCGCAAAGACATCAACTTATATCCGTTCTGGCAGTGAATTGTCTCTGGAGTTCTTCTGAAAGGTTGAATGCTATACGCTTAATGACAACCTCCTCGGGAAGATTTATCAAACGAGGATTCATCCGATAACGTCTCCTGAAAGAAATCGATCTACTAGTAAATTGAACTACAACGACATTTAACAAAAGCCATATCACGGCCATGTTTGAGCGTTCGAGATTGAGTCTGCAACGTTCAAATGACGATAGATGCAGAGGTTCTTCTTCCGCGTCTCTCACGCGTTTGATGTAGATAACTAGATTTGAAATGAGTATAGGCAAGTAGAGGCGCCGCCTCTTTTCCCAACGACTAGTTCCAAAGACCATATTGATTGTTGAGTAATATTTTATTGTATATGATGTTTATCTGTATCCCCACTGTAGTATCGCGCTGGGTTGAGGTTTCTTATTCCTAATCGGGTTAGTACGGATCTGGATATACAATGACTAAGATACGCCAAGACCGGACAATCGCCCACCGCCTTCCGTGGATTTTTTCGAATTTCATTATCGCAAAAAATTGAGTCGGTCGAGCTTTTGACTTGAACAGCAATAAATCCTTCAAAATGCCGTCGACTGAGCTCACTACCAAGGTGACCTCTGGTTCACCGTATCAGCTTGACAAGAATCAGGTATGTGATAAAAGAAATCTTTCAAGTTAGAACATTTCAAACAACTATTTCCATTTCTAACCTTTTTTTTCCCCCTCCCTATAGGTCAGCAGAGCGTCGTCTGCCCTTCTGCGACACATCAAGTCGAAGCAGGAAGAAGAGGAAAAGAATGCGACCAAGAAGACCCTGATTGGAGACAATGACGAGGATGAAGAAGGCGCACCGCTTCACAACGAAGCCGTCTGGCTCGTCCTCACCACTAAGAAGCACGTCGTGGACAAGAACCGTTTGAAGCCCGGAAAAATCAGCATTCCTCACTCCCTCAATTCCTCGCCCTCTCTCAGCATTTGCCTCATCACCGCGGACCCGCAGCGCGCGGTCAAGAACATCGTTACCGACCCGTCCTTCCCTCAAGATCTCACCTCCCACATCGACCGGGTAATTGGCTTCTCGAAGTTGAAGAGTAGATACCAGAGCTTCGAGAGCCGGCGACAACTTCTCTCTGAACACGATGTCTTCTTGGCCGATGACCGTATCATTATGCGCTTGGTGAACACTCTTGGAAAGATTTTCTACAAGTCGAGCAAGCGGCCCATTCCGGTTCGCATTGCGGAGATCGAGAAGGTGGACGGTAAGAAGGTTAAGAAGGACCCGAAGCTGAAGAACAACAACTCGGATGAAAAGTCTAGCGCCTTCGCGTCACCATTGATCATTGCCAAGGAGATTGAGAAGACTTTGAGCTGTGCCCCTGTGCAGCTCGCCCCTGCTACTACAGCTTCCATTCGTATCGGTTCGTCCAAGTTCACCTCGGAGCAGCTTGCGCAAAATGTCGAAGCCGTGGTCAAGGGTCTGACAGAGAAGTTCATCACAAAGGGTTGGAGGAATATCAAGGCTATCCACGTCAAGGGCGCAAGCACCATGGCGATGCCAATCTGGCTTGCAAGTGAACTTTGGGTGGATGAGAATGATGTGTTGGAGAACAATGCCGAAGAGACCAAGGCCATCGACGGTGGAAAGAAGCGCAAGTCGACAGGCGACGACGAGAAGCTATTGGAGGACAGCAAGAAGTCCAAGAAGACCAAGGCCACTGAAGACAATGACGAGGCTGCATCGTTGGCTGTACGGAAACAGAAGCTTCAGCAGCAGAAAGAGAAGGCTTTGGAGGATGGCAAGGCCTCGATCAGTCAGAATACTGGAAACGCAACAAAAGCCAGCAAAAAGAAACAAAAGTCGACCACTTAATAATTCCCCCTTCCTGCGCAAGGTGTTCTACTGGTTGTATTTGTCGATTTGCAAGCACTATCAATGTATGTATGGGTTATATACGGCGGCGTACCGAATGTCACGTGTGTCAATTTCTCCGTACTTTCTTGGTTTTTTTTTTTTTTTCTTGTTAGAGTAGGGCGTGTTTATACCCCTTGGAGGAGAGCCAAAAGTTATTGCCATTGCAACTATAGCTAGAATAGCGTTTCATTATTGGCATTTCCATTGCCTTGGTTATTCTATCTTTCTGTACTATGTAGTTGTCTCATGCCGCGGGCCTCTTTAACCGAACCTCCGAGGATCGGCTGATCTTGGCGTTTCCGATGATAACCACCGCCCGCCGCCGCACGCCCATATCCGCAATCCGTTCGCAAGACCAGCGACATTTTCCAACGTCAACTTCACCTGAATCGCATTCCGCCCACCATGTTCCCAATTGCCAGAAGCTCTGTTCTGCGGGCTGCCCGCTCACAAATCTATCCGTCCCGGGCCTGCAATCAGCCCTCTCTCTCGGCACTCGCTCGTCTTCTCTCCACCTTGGCCGTTCTTGAACAGCGGGATGGAAAGCTCCAACAGTCCTCTCTCTCTGCCGTTGCAGCCGCGCAGAAGCTGGGGGGATCAGTTACAGCTTTTGTTGCTGGAAAGGGTGTGAAGGGAAGTGCTGCGGCTGAGGCGGCAAAGATTAAGGGCTTGGAGAAGGTTGTTGCTGTGGATAATGAGGCTTATGAAAAGGTAGGAACGATTGCGAATATGATGGATCTTTAAAGGGCTATATACTGACGAAGTCTTTGGCTAGGGGTTGCCTGAGAACTACGCTCCTCTGCTCGTCGACAACATCAAGTCCGGCGGCTTTTCGCACGTCCTCGCTGCTCACTCCGCCTTTGGAAAGAGTCTTCTGCCTCGCGTGGCAGCTTTGCTGGATGTGCAACAGATCTCAGATATTACAAAGATTGAGAGTGAAGACAGTATGTACTCGGAACGGGTTTGGAACTTCAAATTGAGTTATTTGGGTTATTGACGGTTGGCGCAGCATTCGTCCGCCCCATCTACGCCGGAAACGCTATCCTGACTGTCCAGTCGACTGATCCTACCAAGATCATTACCGTTCGGGGAACTTCTTTCCAGGGCATTGAGACCGAAGGTGGCTCTGCTGAGATCGTCGATGGTACCGACCCTAACGCCCCTGCCCTGACCGAATGGGTTTCCGAGGAGCTCACGAAGTCCGAGCGTCCTGACCTGGGCACCGCATCCCGCGTTGTCTCGGGTGGCCGTGGACTGAAGTCAAAAGAGGAGTTTGACCGCGTTATCGTGCCATTGGCCGACTCCCTGGGTGCTGCGATTGGTGCTTCCCGTGCTGCCGTTGACAGTGGATTTGCCGACAACAGTCTCCAAGTCGGTCAGACAGGAAAGAACGTTGCACCGCAATTGTATCTCTGCGCTGGTGTTTCCGGTGCTATTCAGCACCTTGCTGGTATGAAGGACAGCAAGGTCATTGCTGCTATCAACAAAGACCCTGATGCGCCCATCTTCCAGGTGGCCGATGTCGGCCTCGTCGGTGACCTCTTCGAGAAGGTCCCTGAGTTGACCGAGAAGCTCAAGAGCCAGACATAAGCTATCAGTTTTAGGTATATTTAGTCTTATGTATCATGATTATATCATTTTGTTTGGTTCTCTTCCTATAAGGCTTTTTTCTTGAATGCGGTATTCTACGAATGATACTGTATACATATTTCCTGAGATCCCCACGACTTCAGCATCACATCAGAGCAAACCATGGCACTATACAAGCAATACAATGGCCATTGACTGAACTGGACTAATTGTACTAATTTTCATACTTCGTATACTTATCACCTGACCTCACGCGGGGTTCTGATCCTAATTTGGATTAGCGTGTATCCTATCGCGGCGCGTCTCAACGCGTCGCATTATCGGATCCCGTGGGCCATCGAATTCAATTGCAATAGCAACAATCAATGTTCAGGCCCACTTATACGAGATGTTCCTATAAAACAAAGACCCAACGCTTTAATGACTACATCGTCTCCAACAGCACCTCTCTCCTCATTTGACCCGGCCCTACACCTTCACTCCGAAGAAGACTTCTCTGACCAGCAACTCCCCTCCGAATCCTTCTCCGACGATATTGAGGCGCTTCAACTTGTGCGCGAGGAGGATATCCGCAATAAAGTCGTTATACAGCATCGTGCATGGAATCTGTCTGATATCTTTCGGAGTGATGAAGATATAAGACCTGGTATGTCTGCATTGGAATGAGTGATCAAAATACAAGTTGATCTGACAAGTGAATAGATACTCCAACGAAATCTCACAGAAGGCCTCAACAATCTAATCTATTAGCTCTCTCATTTCCATCTTCCCCGCCTCCTGCGAAAATGCCTTTTCTAGACTCCCCGCTCCACGCGAGCTCGCCGACAGATGCGCAGAAGAGGAAGAACGATGAACACGATGAAACTCCACTGCCGACGGAACCTAAGCGGCAGAGAATTATGGGAGGATTTGTCGACGATGAAGATGAAGATGACGAAGAGGGATTAGCGGCTTTTGGTGATGCGCATATGGCTTCGCAATTCGACCTTCCGGAACATTCTGCAAAGCTACCGGAGGTCCCAGCAGCAGCACAACCACCATCACAGACAACTGCAACGTCTGCGCCTACACCTACAGCAACATCAATGGAAAACATTACGCAGCATGTTGAGGCACGTACAACCATAGTCACTACCTCACAGAGACCACCCCAGAGATTCAACATCAAAACGTGTTCAGGGAAGACACACAACGTCTCAATAAGAACAACAAACCCACCAATTAGCTATGAGAAACTTGTCGCTGGACGATCAACAACAGCCCCTGGAAGGGCCCAGAAGAGCTATTACGGAGTGGAAATTCACAGACTACTGGACGAAGCTGCCAAGGAAGCTGCTCAATCGAGGACTTCAGCACAATCTGCCCCAACAGTACAGCCCTCTATCGAGCCCCCGATGGAGAACCAGAAGAAGCAGAAACTGGCACATGCGATGTGGACTGAGAAATACCGCGCTCGCAAATTCACAGAGCTCATTGGGGATGAGCGGACACATCGATCGGTATTGCGATGGTTCAAAGGATGGGATCCTATTGTCTTTCCGGGCCTTGCGAAGCAGAAAAAGCTCTCAAGGTCAGGGAACTACAATGATGACGAGGAACGGACTCACCGCAAAGTAATGCTTCTTTCCGGGCCTCCCGGTCTGGGAAAGACGACACTAGCGCATGTCTGCGCGAGACAAGCTGGCTATGAAGTACTAGAAATCAACGCTAGTGACGATCGAAGTAGGGACGTTGTAAAAGGGCGGATAAGAGACGCACTCGGTACCGAAAACGTCAAAGGCATGAACGTGGAAGTTGGCGAAAACAAGGTCCGCAAGGTTGGACGACCTGTCTGTGTCGTGGTCGACGAAGTGGACGGAGTTGTCAGCGGATCGAGCGGTGGAGGCGAAGGAGGTTTCATGAAGGCATTAATCGACCTTGTTCTTCTCGACCAGAAGAATTCGAACCGGTCAGCCCAATCAAATGGGAGCGATGGAAAGAAAAGGAAGGGCGATAAATTTCGATTCCTCCGCCCTCTGGTTCTGGTCTGTAATGATGTCTATCACCCCAGCTTGCGGCCGTTAAGGCAATCGTCTATTGCTGAGATGATCCACGTTCGTCAAGCACCTCTGGAGAACGTTGTATCACGCATGAAGAATATCTTCACAAGAGAAGGTATTCTATATGAGAATGATAGCGTGAGAAGACTTTGTGAAGCATCTTGGGGTCTTTCCGGCAAGAAGCAGGGCAGCAAGAGAAACACCGGGACGGCCGAAGGTGACATACGAAGTGTATTGGTATCCGGCGAATGGGTTGCCTACAAGCTTCGAAATGAAAGCGCATCCTCTCTAAAGCTAACTCGTAGTTGGCTTGAACAGAGAGTGCTCAATGGTTCTACCGAGAGCGGTTCATTCTTCAAAGGGTTAAACCGTGGAGGTGTACGCGACATTGTTGATCGTGTTTTTACAGAGGGAGCTGGTTTCTCCGATGCCCCTGTCGGTCATGACTCATTCCATGATCCTTTTGTGGATTCCAGCAAAGCTCCCGTGGGCGTTGCAGATCTCAAGAAACGCCATGCGATTAGCCGATTATGCGAAATGGTTGACGCCAGCGGTGACCATGACCGCTGCGTCTCTGAATGCTTTGCTTTATATCCGATCCAGTCGTACCAGGATGATAACTATCTGTCCAAACCCAATACTGCATACGAATGGCTCCACTTTCACGATGCGATATCGTCCAAGGTGTACTCTAACCAGGATTGGGAACTTGGTGCATATCTGAGTCATTCCGTGGCCGCCTTTCACCACCTATTTGCATCTGCCCGGGGTAAATCCAGTCACCCAGAGAACAATGAAGAAGAGGAAGAGCACCCGTTCTCGGGCCCCCGAGCGGATTTCTCCGCCTTTGAAGCCCAGAAACAAAACCGCGCAATCCTCACAGGATTCCAAAGTTTGCTTTCTCCACCATTAACACGGCTCTTCCGATCAACTGAGAGCGTGATCGTCGACCTATTACCGAATCTCATGCGGATATTATCACCCGACGTGAAGCCGGTCATCGTCAGAGGAAGCGGGGAGTCGAAGAGCGTAGCCAGCGTCCGCAAAGAAAGTGAGCGGGCACTAGTTCTAGCAGCTGTGCGGGCTATGATGGGACTAGGAGTCACATTTGAGAAGATACGAGTGGAGAGTGAGGGTGGTGCCCATGGCGGATGGGCGTATCGGATGGAGCCGTGAGTCATCGCGATCTAACCTAATTTGGACCCCGAAGGACATATACTAACAAAGACAATCTAGACCGCTGGATACCCTCGTAACTTTTGCCAAAATGAAAGGGAGCTCAACTTCTTGCACAAGCGGGTCCGCACCGGTCCGGTACGCAGTTCGTCAAGTACTCGACCAAGAATACCGCAAAGAGACCCTTCGCAAGCAATCCGAAGCACTCAATACTTCCGCAGTTAGCACAAAGGCCAAGGAATCAAGTCGCAATTCCGGCGACGGAACAGGCAAGAATGACGCAGACTCGAAAGACAAAGACCCACTGAAAGATGTCGGAGTCAAGCGCGACTTTTTCGGAAGAGTCATCCAGGAATGGACCCCTGCATCGACAGATTCTGCTGATGGTGGTCAGCCTGTACAGAATGAATTATCCAAGGCGGGGAGGAGAGTATGGGTTACTTATCACGATGGATTCTCAAATGCAGTCCGGAAACCGATTTCAATGGGAGAGTTGTTGGCGGGGCTTTAACAACACATGCCTCCCTACAGTGCCTTATGATCTAGAATACAGTTAATGACAACATGTTAATGATTTATTGCCATATAGAGTTAGCATAGACAATTGGCCAATGCCCAAGGATCTCCCGGCAATCATAAGGCGCGCCCTTTATTGACAATAGAGTCATGATCGCTTCGTGTGAATCACAGGGCGGATGGTCGGTGAATTTTCGAGTATAAATAGTGTGATCTATCTGCATTGAATACGCAATTGCGATCTACATATCTTTCAGCTGGATGTCCATTATACATCCTTCTGCTACTACCACTACTACTAATACTATTACTATGCCGTTACTGTCGTGCGACTTCATCAAAACTTCCGCGAAATCGATGTCGACTCATTAGATCTACGAACAACAAATCTACCGGCTAATTTATCTCTTATCCAAACCCCCTATTCTCGATGGTCTCCATTGGCTTATCCAAATTGTCCGAAACGTCTACATATACAGCCATGTCTACATCGACATCGACACGCAACCGCAACCCCCTCCGCAACCCCCTCCGCAACCTCTTAACCTACCTCCACCGCAAAAAGACACCGGAAAGCCAAATACAGGAGCGCAACCATAGTATTGCGTCAACTAGTACGTGTGTTGGCTCCGAGTTCCAGCCGCATGGGAATTGCAAGGACATAAGGAAAAAGCATGGAAATAGAAACCAGGAGAATATCTCGAAGCAAGCTTTGCATCATGAAGCGATAGCGACGAGTTTGGCGTTGAAGTAATCAATCCTTTTCTAGATTATGGCACAGACATTGTACATATCTGAGGTGGAAAAATCTTAATGTCTTGCTTCAAAATTACTGAGCCATATATCAGACTCGGTCTATATCTGATATAGTAAGCCTGATAGAAGTTCTTTAAAGCTAGGCCCTGACACAGGACGACTGATGGCGAAAATTATAGAAGAGACGGGGTGCATGAATGAGTGATGCCAGAGGCTAAACGATAGATGGATGATATAAAGGAAAGATAATAAATTGATTGTTAACTAGAATACGGGTGGGCAACATGGCCATATTTATAGATCATCGCGTAAAGCATCTATCCAGTATGGCCCATATAGTTGGAAAAAAAGCAGCCATGTACTTTTGAACACAGTCAAAAATATACCTGCAAAAATAACATAAATCAAGAAATATTGGGAATGGAACTATCTTCTCACGTAAGATGATAAAATGATACCTCAACGGGCTCTGCCCTCCAGAACAAGAAAATACTCATGAAACTCTGGTAAGATTCCGAATAACCACTTCTTAGTTGTATAAATCGAATTCAATGTCTCTTCAGGCTCTTTGTGATCAACAAAGAAGTTGTTATCAACCCCACAAACCAATACCGTGGATGCATCAAATCCGTTGAACAAGAAACCGCGCAATTTTGCATCTCGAACATAGGATATTGGCGACGCTTGGATAATATCATCAGCATTTACCCTAATTAAATTGAGATTGATCATGTCAATGGGGAATCTAAAAGTTGATGTACTCGCCATAATAGCAGCTGGGTGAGAACTCATGATCCCATATACATCGCTGGTTATTTTGAATTTGAGACATGTCACAAGGCCAGTGGCTAGTCCCCACTGGCGATAGTTTTTGTGAACTGCTAGTTGAATAACCCAACAGCTAATCTTGTGGTCATGTTCTAGCGAGAAGCGAAGACATTCTCAGCGAATTTGCCATCGACAGTTACCTTGACATAGCGGGATTTTGAGGGGTCAGGGAGGGTTTACTCTCGTAGTTGGTGTGTATTGAACTTGATACGCTTTCTTAGAGAGCTTCGGCAGCGAGAAAGTAGAGAATAAGACGGGGAACTGACTTGGGCTGTGTGGATGCTTACCCCAAATCCCGTAGTGTTCACCGAAGAATTTCGCAGCCTCATCAAGAATACCCTCTGATTTGATGGCCGGTAAAGATTTAATATAGCACCTGCTTGGATATTTTTGCTGTTTGAATCAAATAAGATAAATTAGATAAGACGGCTATGATCCGAGTAACACGGATAGGGCTGCATATCATCGGTCAGATAGGTATAAGTGAAGAAAGTAACTACAGCAAAACCTGGTTAGAATGAAGAACTAGATCCTCAGGTTAACGAGGAATCATGATTTCCTGAAATAAATTTCCATATAATTAACGAAAAACTTCGCTACCTCTATAGCGAGTCTCGTTTGATCGCCATTGATCTGCCCATACAAAATCTCGCTATGTTGAGGGCCAGTGGGGACATGTATGGCCAATAAGAAGTCTCCATACTAGTGGCCGTAGGCCTAGAAATCCCTGGATTATTCCTGCCCATATGCCTATACCCATGCCCATGGCCCAGCGCAGCTCTATTTAATAGATATTATAGGAGATAGCATGCTAAAAGAGTAATTTGTTATCCCATGCAAGTTAGATATGTATAAGTATGTGTTACATGGCCAAAGTTGATTTCAGTACTAGCATAGTACTATTTGGGTGCAAATATATATTTTTTGACACTGCGAGATCCTCACATTTACGAGATTTGGACCTTATCACTTTATCTCGCTGTAACCAAGTTTTGCTGTAACCATGAACGACATATAGAACAGGAATAAGAAGCAATTCGGGCATCAATATCGACCTTCTTCGCTAAGCGCTCATGTAGATCGTATTCCGCTTATTTCTATTCTCCGTGCCAATAATCCTAATAGTAAAGCCAACACAATGCAAGTTGCTAATCCTTTCCGCTTTTGCCAGTCTTAAGCGCCGCCATGAACAAGGCTGACCGGGTGATGGTCAACCCGGAGGGGTTCAACTGGGGAAAGAAACATAAATATCAGAGACTGATATCCCTATGTTCTCAAGACTTTCTTCCTTCTTTTCTTTTTGCTTCCCCCCCTCATTCTATCTATCTATAAAAATATAAATATATATATATATATATATTTAATTTTTACTTTTGTCCATGGTTACTGCTATCACCGGTATACATTTGCGCAATTAATATTCACCACTAATGGCAAAGCAAGCAATACACAAAGTCTTTGCACTCGACAAATCCTCAAGCCCCTCCAAATCGAAACCGCAGCCTCAGGAGTCAGAGTCATTCAATGCACCCCAAAAGGAAGAACCATTCAGCTGGACTGGATCGTGGGCACCGGAGATTGTAGCTGCCGTATTCAGTACGGTTTGCATCGCTATGTTGATTGGCTTCCTGATTTACATTTATGATAGGCCGTATGCCACCTGGGGATATCGCGTTTCCCCCAACGCAATCATATCGATAATCGTCACCGCCGCAAAAGCAACAATGCTCGTTTTGGTACCGTCGTGTCTTAGCCAGTTGAAGTGGAACCAATATCAGACACCAACGCCGCTATATAATATGCAGCTTTATGATCAGGCCAGCCGTGGGGCCTGGGGCTCTTTTCAGATTCTTTGGAGGATAACCCCGGGGCTAGCAACTATGGGCGCGCTGCTTATGATACTGTCTCTGGCCATTGATCCATTTGCGCAACAAATACTGGCCTTCCCCACGCGGAGTGTACTGGCTTCCAACGAAACGGCTTTTGTCCAAGCCGCGCATACATATGGGAAGGCACAAGGACGTACAGCATGGGAAACAATAAAGAACGTCAGCTCGGATTATGACCTGAGCCCCTCAATGAACGCTGCTATCCTGAACGGGCTTGCTCAGAACAATGAGCCCCTCAAGCCGCAATGTTCATCAGGGGATTGCCAATATCCTGACTTTGTGACATTGGGCTTCTGCAGTCGATGCCAGGATATCACCAGCCAGGTTAATCAATCCTGTAAGGTTGATCCCTCATTAACGAAAGTGCAATCAAAGTTTGGATGGTCGGATGTTATATTGCAGGCTCCAGAGAATTGCACATATATATTACCAGATGGGTACGAGTTTCTTGCTCAGACGATGGAAGCTAATTATAACTTCACCGTGTGGGAAATGGGGCTACATAATACACCGGTCCTCAGCACCAAGCGTCAGAAGTGGATGTCCTTTATCAGGGGAGACGGAAGATCCCCTGCTCTTGGAATACAAAAGCCAGTTTTGACCTTCATTTCATCAAGATATGCGAACGAAATCAATATATACACACGGGACAATTACACGACGCCCGAGAAGAAACCAGACATAAGTATGTGTACGATATATGCGTGTGAAAAGCAATACAAAAACAACGTTTACTCGGGAGGCAACGGCCGCCTTCGGGTCGACAAGGAACAACAACTGGGACCGAATGTCAACGCAAGTGACCCTAATATTTCGCAGATCACATTAGTCCCACCTGATCAAACGGAGCAGCTATCCCCGAATTCCAGTTATTCCATCGAAAGCTACACCTGGAGCAAAATAGAGTCAGCCATGCTTGGATTATTCAAATTGGATAATATTCTGATGGACGGTCTAAACATGATGGCTGCCACCATCATGGGCGGGATTAATGACGCTGATGCAACGATGGATGCAATGACTACCAGCATGACCGACATTTTGCGTACAGACACTACCACAGGTTTTACAATCCCTGGGAAAGCCTTGCGGCATGAAACATACATAAAAGTGAGGTGGCCTTGGATCATTCTCCCAACACTTGCAGTTCTTTTTTCGATCATGCTATTTATAGCCACCGCGACCACAAGCCGCAGGTCAAATATGATGTTGTGGAAAGATTCCGTGCTGCCGTTGCTTATGTCTCGACTTCGGACAGATTCGGCTGAGGATATTGAGTCTCTGTCCAAGGTCGACGAAGTGGAGCGCGTTTCGAAGCAGATCAAAGTTGTTGGTGGAGAGAAGGGCTCCCCTCTCGTGTTTTCTGAGGTCAAGGATGGGTTTCATTAAATCTGTTGTGGCACCTTGTTGGTCTAGAGGTATATACGAGTTCCACTTTCACGCAAAATCTCTTGATTGTCGTTGCGGATGGTGCTGTGAATACATATCTTGGTGTTAGTGATACGGGCATGCTAGACAAGAGTTGGCTTAATTTCAAAAGCATTTTGTATATAATTCATCAATTCGAACATAACCTATTGTCTACTTCTCTACTCCATGCGCTCATTTCCGCGTCCCAGTGGTACTCAACGAACACACGAACACACTTAATCAACTCTCCGCAATTTGTCAGCTCTCGGAATGATAGCGAGCTTGATGCGGAAGACGAAGCCGTGATTACAGAGCAGAGCTTATATTGAATTCGGAGTTGTTCTTTTTGCTTCTCCATCGCAGTGCGGGGCATCGGCTATGCTGTATCCGCCGAGATAGCATATAAAGACGACATACTGTTCCCTCAATCCATTTCTCCCTAGTCCTCACGGAATAATATCCCAATATATACCATTACCCTCAATTGCAACCAATTGAACAAAGACTCCACAATGTCTCTTAAACCCATTGTTCTTTACAGCCACGCCACCGGTCCCAACCCGTGGAAGGTGACCGCCATCCTCGAAGAACTCAAGCTCCCCTACGAAACCAAATTCCTCCAATTCCCCGAAATGAAACAAGATCCCTTCGAGAAACTCAACCCCAACGGCCGTGTCCCCGCCATCGAAGACCCCAACACCGGTATCTCTCTCTGGGAATCTGGCGCTATCGTCGAATATCTTGTCGAAACCTACGATAAGCAAAACACCATTAGCTTCGCCGCTGGTTCCCCCGAGTACTTCCAGGCGAAGCAGTGGCTGCACTACCAGATGTCCGGACAGGGTCCATACTTCGGACAGGCCGTATGGTTCAGTGTTTTCCACCAGGAGAAGATCCAGAGTGCCATCGACCGGTATCTGAATGAGATCCGGAGGGTGTCGGGTGTGTTGAACAAGGAGTTGGAGGGTAAGGAGTATCTCGTTGGGGGCAAGTACAGCTATGTTGACGCGGCTTTCGTGCCGTGGTATGTTGCCATTGGGGCACGACTTGCTGGTGCCGTCGACGTGGCTAAGGACTTCCCTAACCTGAATGCTTGGTTGGAGAGGGTTAAAGCTAGGCCCGCGGTGACTAAGACTTTCCAGGACAGAGCTGCTGTTATTGCTCAGCACTAAGCGTCTCGGATTAAATAATGCTGTATATTCTGGAATCCTGCCACGAAAAGCAATCGTGTATGTAAATATGTAATGGTTAACGATTGATTATGTTGCAATAATAATGTATAGTTCTGTATTTGTATTCCGTAGCTGAGACGGTGTTCCGGATACAGCTGCTTGACGAAGAACCGGAGCGCAAGGCCATTATTGTCGATAATACCAGAGTCGTAGTAAACAGAACAGGGGCCATAAGCCCCATTAATAGAGAGAAAACAAGCGAAGTTGTGAAAGAAGACAAAAAGATATGGCGCTAACTTAAACAGGTTAGCGCACATCTCGGTCTTGGCGCGAACTTTTGGGCGTGTCGCGACCGAATGCGCTGCTTTCCCCAGCCAACCTCAACCCTCGTTGCTGCCGGCCTTTGAATAACATCGCCGTTTATTCGATTCCTTGCCTGTTCTATCTGGAGATAGAGCCACCGTGCTTTGTCTTTTGCAGCAGCTGTTTAAGCGCTGCCTTTTGCACCCGGTCCTTTCCCTACGAAGCCGACAGTAATTTCTTGAAGACGAGGCAAAGTGCCTTGAACAACCCGTCTGCGACTCTCATTTCGATACCAATCACCTCTCGCATACTATGGAAGACAATTCAGTTCTTTCGGGCGCTGCCGATGATGCCCACGCCGTCGCTCAGGATGCCCCCGGTGATGTTGTTGCGCCCAGTGGTAAGTAACCCTTTTTCCCACCCATCCATCCACTTCTCGCGAGAAGACATGCAGATTGCCAACATTTGTGCCATCCGTACAGGATCGCAATCGCATCAAGGATCGCCGGTTAAAAAGGCCGAAAGTGCTTCCGGAACTGATAACCCGCTAGATGCGCCTGCATCTCCCAAGCCCCAGAACGCCAACGCTGAGCGCGAAGATGAAGAAATGGGCGGAATGGAAGACGCGAAGAAAGAACCCGATACTGGTGATGAAACCGGGGAGGGCTCAGTTCCGTTGGGTGTGGATGGTGCTGCTGACCCAGCGCAGGCCAAGGCGTCGCTTGAGGCTTCTGCTCGTTCACATCTCGTTTCGCAGACACATGCAATTATTCTCCCAAGTTATTCCACATGGTTCGATATGCACACTGTGCACCCCATTGAGAAGAAGGCTTTGGCAGAGTTCTTCAATGGTCGGAACCGCAGCAAGACACCCGCCGTTTACAAGGATTACCGAGATTTTATGATCAACACTTACCGATTGAATCCTATTGAATACCTCACTGTCACGGCTTGTCGCCGTAACCTCGCCGGAGATGTCTGCGCTATTATGCGGGTACACTCTTTCCTCGAGCAATGGGGGTTGATCAACTACCAGGTGCGTTTTTCCCTGAATTATGGACACGACTTTGGTAAATGCTTACCGGAAACAGGTGGACCCCCAAACGCGTCCTTCCAACATCGGTCCTCCGTTTACTGGCCATTTCCGAGTAGTTGCCGACACCCCGCGTGGCCTTCAGCCTTTCCAACCCGGCCCCAACCACACAGTTACCCCGGGTAAGCCTCACCCGGCCACTGACCGTGCCGCTTCCTCCACTCCTGCTTCCAAGGCAGACCTCAATCTCGAACTTCGCCGGAATATCTACGACGACAAGGGCAAAGAGATCACACCAGCTACAGAGGACAAAGACAAGCAGGCCAACGGGGAAGGCGCTAATGGTACCGATCCCACCAAGGCACTGGAGAACGCTGCTCGGGAACCTAGAAAGAAGGCCCACTGCTTCTCTTGTGGAATTGACTGCACTCGTCTCCGGTTCCATTATGCCAAGTCGGCACCCGCCGCTGGAAACAACGCCCCGAACTCGAAGTACGACCTGTGCCCCAACTGCTTTTTGCAGGGGCGCATGCCTTCGAGCCACAGCGCTTCGGATTTCGTCAAGCTTGAGGACAATGAATACTCGATTGCTCAAGATAAGGAAGCTCCTTGGAGCGACTCGGAGCTTGTCCTGCTCCTCGAAGGATTGGAGAACTTTGACGACAACTGGGAGCAGATCGCCAACCACGTGGGCACAAGGACAAAGGAAGAATGCGTGATGAAGTTCTTGCAGCTTGAGATCGAAGACAAGTACGTTGAAGACATGCCAGATCTGCGCAACCTTCATGGCCGGGATCCCATCAGCCATGCCGAAAACCCAGTTTTGTCCGTCGTCGCATTCCTCGCTCAAATGGCAGAGCCATCAGTGGCAGCCGCAGCCGCAGGGCGCTCTGTGGAAGAAATCCGCAAGGAACTCAAGAAGCAGCTCGGGAAGGGTTCGGGTGAAGAAAAGGCCCAGGACAAGGGCAAAGAGAAGGAGGGTGAAGCTACGAAGACAGAAGACTCCATGGAGGTGGATACCTCCCGCGCAGAGATCGAGACAGCATCCAAGGCATCCCTCCCTAACGTTGCTCTTGCAGCCTCCGCAGCGCGTGCTGGAGCCTTGGCCTCGCACGAAGAACGGGAAATGACCCGTCTCGTCTCCGCCGCCGTCAATGTCACTCTCCAGAAATTTGAGATTAAGCTCCAACAATTCAATGAGATGGAAGAGATAATCGAGGCTGAACGCCGGGAACTCGAACAAGCTCGCCAGCAGCTCTTCTTGGACCGAATGGCCATGAAGAAGCGTGTCAAGGATGTCCAAGACTCGTTGCAGTCCATCACCCTCAAGGGTCCGAGTGATGATGCCAACGCAATGATCGCTGATGCAGCAGCAGCAGGTATGGGTAACCGGTACAATTTCCAGCCCGTTGGCGGCGATTTCAGAACCGGTGTTCAACCATGGAGTGCTGAGGCAGGTGCCGATTTCAAGACATTCGATCTATAAACGGTACCGTTATATTATCACAGATAATATCAGAAAATGACATGTATGAAACGGGTTTCGTCGTTATACTGACAGGGAATTTCTTCATTTCTTTCTTATTTTATCATGTACTATACCATGTCCCAAGGGAGCAGAGGTCAGACAGTGATCTTTCTGGACTGGACCTGGATAGATGAGACGGGAGTATGAATGACTCGGTTGGGGATGGTTCATCTTATTTATCTTCATTTCCGTTTCATTTTTCATAGGAAAAGGCGCAATGTTTTGTTTGTTTGGAGTTACGAGCTATCTTATAATGCTATTCTTCTGATTAACTTCTGTCCCGTACCAATGCGATCCTATTCTATTACATCTTATCGTCTAGGATGAAATGAACAGGCTGAACCAAATGCAAATCTAATCCAACTGGGATATATGCAATAATCCAGAACTCCAAGACGATATCTATTCCCTTTTAACCACACCGTGCTCCTGTCTTGTCTGCTTGTAATAATAGGGCGCATCATTACCATACTCAGATGATAAATGGTCATGTTGGTTAGACGATATGCTTCCTTCCTCGTCTGTACTTTCATCACCTTCTTCTTTGGGTCCGGTGTTATTCTCGGATGCATTCGCAGCAGCAGTAATGTTCGGTTTGCGTTCTGCTTCAGTGTTTTCACCGTCGGATTCAGATTCTGAGCTTGAACCTCAGTATTCTGAGGGGTTGTGCTTGATTCTTTGGTGGTGTTCTTGAGATCTGCTAGGGATATTGGGTTTCTGCTCGGTTCCGGTGCTTTCTGATTCTGAGTCTGAGTGCTCTGACGCCTCCTGCTTCATGGTGCTTTGCTGAGACTGGTGACCGCCATTGGATTCGGATTCTGAGCCGGAAGATTGTGATATTGATCTTGAACCTTCGTCTTCATTCCCTGACAGATCGTATTTGATGACCTGCTGGGGCGGTCTGAAATCGTTTTCTGATCCGTATTCGGACTCGTTCGAGTCTCGAGATACGTCTTGGTCTTGCAGTTCCTCTTCGTCATCTCGGATGATAGGTTTCTGATCAACATTTTCCTCAACACCAATGGAGTGAACAGGTTCCTCATACTCGTCCATATTTTCACCACTATCCTCTTCTTCGTTTCCGTCCTCGCCCTTGTGTTGGGTAGCGCGAGTGTTCACTTCTTCAACTTCCCCACCGTCACGGCTATCCATTTCATCCATCTCAACATCCGCATCATCGTCAGAAACAGTTCCAACAGAAGAAGCAGGTATAACGGACTCTTTGACGATCCGTCGTCTTTTCCGTCGGTTTTCTGATAACTCCTCATATACATCAAAGACATCATTTCCGTATTCCTCCCATTCACCGCGGTAGAGAGTCCTATTGCGCCAGTCGACAAGATCTTCCTTTGTCTTGCGCTCTCCGGTCGGTTTTCGTAATGTTTCTAGGTCTTCGTTTTCGGGCTTAATTTCCGGATAGAGATTAACTGGTGCTGGATGGCCTAGGACTCTCCAAAGGCGTTGTTCTTCTATGTTGCTTGCTTTTTGGTCAACTGCTTCTGCGTGTTCGTCTTCGGAAGTTAAGTATAGTTGTTCTTCTGGTATCGGGTCGGAGGAGGAGCGGACGTCTGAGAGGACGGAGTCGTTATCATCGTTATCTGTCTCATCGCCTATGTGTTCCCGACTTGATTTTGATTTGTCTTTCTCATCAGAAGACTTGGGTAAGTCCCCAGATAGATAGTCCTCCACTTCATTATGGCTCATTCGGGCATTCTTCCAACCCTTCTGATGCCTCGCATCCATAACATCCAGATGGCATCTTCTCGCCAGCCCAATCCAGTAGTCTGACCGATCCTGCTTCATGTTGAGTACATCAAGTGCAGTCCTAACATCCCGGGATTTCACTAGTCTGGCCTTCCGACGGCCGCCAGAATCCCTCATCTGGCGTATTCGTGACATGGCGAAGAACAGTGATGAATGAACTAATCGCCGTGTAAGACCTATGGCTATGGAGTAAAATTCTGTGAACGCGTCTGCGGTTATTGAGGGGGTTTCGCCTGGATAGGCGACCTTGGTCCAGTTGTCTGGGAGTCGGGAACCGCTGGGGTTCATGAAAAAGCGTTCAGAGAGGCGGATCCATTTTGACATGATAAAAAGACTTGCAGAGAGGTGGACTGGCGAGTTTGTGGGGACGGCCAGGAGTTCTCTCTCTTCACTATCTTCCTCGCTTTCTTCGTCTTCGCTTTCTGCATTTTCTGCTGTGTCTGTTTCCTTATCTATTTCTTCATCAGCGGTTTTCTCGTCAATTTGCTCATCTATCTCCTCTGCCTTCCCTCGATCAATAATCCACGTATCGTAGTGCCTCTTCCTCCCAGCAACATCCTCTAGGTACTGCTCCTCAAGACACAAAAGCTCCGAATATTTGTCAAGTACCCTCCCACATTTCCCCTCAACCTCTGTAGCTGCCGGAATATCGCCTAAAATAACCGTGCGCGTATGACGATCCCTCAGGTGTTGCCGTTCTAGACCCTTGTGCAAAAGTTTGAGATGTTCCTGAACCTCAAGTTCTGATTTGGTACCGATGGCTTGTGCAATTTCCTTTATCCCGTTCTTGCCTTTCTTGTCCAGTAGATCGAAGAAGATCTCTTTTTCCTGGGTGGTCCATATCACGATTCCGTTTTGCGTGACGTTGTAATTCTCATTGCCACCAACTTCGGATTTAACTGAGGAAATGCCGCTATTTGTATCTTCGAGAAGCTCCGTATAAGCTCCTACCGATTCATCGGGGAGCTGTTGGCGCAAGTTCCAGTACGCCGTCTCCCGCGCCCTATTGCGAGCTTTCCGGCGTTCTGATCTGGATGCACTTCGACGAAGTTTGCGTGCAGAGTACTCCGTGCCATACGATCGCGAAGAGGGTGTTGCTGAAGATCTTGTAGTGGTTGATCGCCTCGTTTCGAACTCGGAATCAGAGGCGTCTTCGCTTTCCTCGGGGTGGTAACTGCTGGAGCTGCTCATCGTTTGACAAGGGTTGGTGCAGGCAGCGCGGGACTTGGAGGGCAGCTGAGGACATCACAACTGTTCCTGGAGAATTTGAAAGCTAGTGCGCATCACATAAATGCAATTAGACTGGTAAAAAAGAGTTTGTAGAGAAAGTGACCGTTTTGACTTATCGCAAGAATATTTCTGATAAGGCTGTATGTTTGCACTGTTTGTTTCGGAGGATCATAGACACTCCGAAAACTATCACCTACTTTCTTTGAGCAATCATGATATAACCAAGATCGTCTCCATGACACTCGGATGGACGTTATCCGACATAGATTGGGGACTTTACCCATTTCACGCATTCTCGCCGTGAGGACGCGAACGCCCGTATCAACGCCGTTACGATGGGCACGAGCACCACCGCAGCGAAAGCTCTGGCGTCCGAAATCCATGCTTACCATTCCTTTGCATAGACCTACAGAGCCGGAACAGCCAAGCATAGTCCTCCGCGATTACCAGGAAGAATGTATACAGTCTGTTCTAAGATATGTGGATGAGGGGCATAAGCGACTGGGGATATCTCTTGCGACGGGTGCTGGGAAGACGGTAGCTCATACTTCCTTCCAAAAGAGATCAGTTACTGATAATGACTTTGGCTAGGTCATTTTCACACAACTAATCGGCCGAATTCCCCCTCGCAATGAATATGGCGACAAAACCCTCATTATCGTTCATCGTCGCGAACTCGTCGAACAAGCAGCCCACCACTGCCGCCTCGCGTACCCCGACAAAACTGTCGAAGTCGAAATGGGAAACAGTCATTACAAGGGCCACGGAGATATATGTGTAGCTTCAATTCGAAGTCTGATGTCTGGTGATCGTATAGAGAAGTTCTTCCCGGGCCGATTCAAGCTCATCCTCGTCGACGAGGCACATCACATCGTTGCGAAATCATACCGCGAGGTGCTGGGATATTTCGGGCTGAATGAGCCAACAGAGGACTCGCCTGTGTTAGTCGGTGTTTCTGCGACATTTTCGAGGCCGGATGGGTTGAAGCTGGGTGCGGCGATTGATCATATCGTTTATCATAAGGATTATATGGATATGATTGATGAGCGGTGGCTTGCCAATGCGGTTTTCACGACTGTTCGGTCTGACGCGAATCTCTCAAGGGTTAAAAGGGACAAGTCGGGGGATTTCCAGCTTGGGTCGCTTTCTCAAGCAGTTAATACCGATAGCACAAATAACATCACTGTTCGTGCGTGGTTGGCCAACGCGCATGACCGAAGGTCGACACTCGTGTTCTGCGTGGACATAGACCATACAAAGACGTTAACCGAAACGTTTCGCCAATATGGAATCGACGCGCGATATATCACCTCCAGAACCTCCAAAGACGTCCGGGCAGAACAACTCCGAGCATTCAGAAACCAAGAATATCCCGTCCTAGTGAACTGTGGTCTCTTCACAGAAGGCACAGATATCCCCAACATCGACTGCGTATTACTAGCAAGACCAACCCGATCCAGAAATCTCTTAATTCAGATGATAGGTCGCGGTCTGCGTCTCTTCCCAGGGAAAGAAAACTGCCACATAATCGACATGGTCGCCACCCTTGAAACAGGCGTCCTCTCCACCCCAACCCTATTCGGCCTACACCCAGACGAAGTCCTCGAAAAATCTACCGTAAAACAACTCCGCGAAACCAAAGACGAACAACTCGCACGCATCGACCACGAAGCGCGAGAAGAAGAACGACGTGAAAACGACACCAAATCACCCCTTGGAAGCGATAAAGATCCGTCTTTAAACGAAGACATCAACATCAAATTCACCCGCTACGACAGCATCACAGACCTCCTCGGTGACATGCGCAGCGATAAACACATCCGCTCTCTATCGCAGCACGCCTGGGTCCGTGCCAGCGACGACCGCTACGTCCTCTCGGGCCTAAATGGCTGGGTAACTATCGAAAAGGGGAGTTCCGATCCCCATGCTGGAGGTAGACTAAAATCACTACACACAAAAACCACCTCCTCAATCCCCGAATCAGATGAGTTATACACAGTCCACCACGTAACCAAATTCCAAGGCGCCGCAGGCGAACACCACTACTCGCGCCCCCGACTCATCGCCCAAGCACCTAACCTCGAATACGCTGTCGACTCCGCTGATACCTTCGCCGCATCTACATTCCCAAAACACTATATCTCTGCGCGCCAACCATGGCGCAATGCCCCCGCTACAACCTCTCAGCTTGACATGCTTAACCGCGCAAATCTGAAGAGCGGGAGGCGGTTGCAGTCGGGCCATATGACACGCGGGCAGGCGGCTGATATGATTACGAAGTTGAAATTCGGTGGGAAGAAGAGGTTCAATGCGATGATGAAGCAGAGGTTGAAGAAGGAGGAGAAGGTAAGGGAGGTTAGGGAGATGAGGAGGACGGGGGTGGGGATTGACGACGTTAGGGTTGGGCCGGTCATGGCCTGGGAGTGAGAGCTTTACTCTACTGTATTACATATGACGAGAAAGCACGATACCAATGAAGCATTGAAAGGATACTCTAGAAAGCAGAGGAAAGGTGCATATTATGTATCACTATCAGAACCGTACATGGCATGAAATCTATGTCCAAATCCAACGGACCACACGCAGAAACGCAATGATGAAGAAAACAACCTTATGTACAGATATATTACCAGGGAACAGAAAAAAGAGACCCCAGAACGAACAGGAAAGGAAAGCGAAACCATAAACAAAAAACAGCAAGCGGTTGCAATGCTAGACGCCCACTCTTAAGAGAAACAAAATGATCCGTATCCTGTACAGACCGATGACAGACAGGTAAGAATATCAATACCGCTCCAGAAAAAAACTCCGTATAAGCAATGGTGACATGGCACCGGTGGATGAAAATAGACACGGAAAGCGTACAGTTAAATAAGATAGAGTAAAATCAGATGGGAAGAAATGAAGATTTAAATGAAGAGTCAATGACTATGGCTTTTTCTTAACGTGACTTCCTTCTCCCTCGGACATACTGGAAGAAAATTCTTCTCCTTCCAGAATACGCCATAGTCGTCGAACGGAGAAGCCACTGCTGAAGAGGTAGATACCAATCAGCCATGCAGAAAAGATGTTCGCGAGGTGATGGAGGAGGTAGGCGTAAGAAACGCCATAGACGGCTGAATAGATGGCGATAGAGAAGAGAATGGTGGATGTGATGTGTTTGAATCTGGTGATGTTAGATAAGAGCAAGGATCTCGGGAATTGCGATACATACCGATTTGTCACACGGGGGATCATGGCCCCACTGGTCAGTGTCTCGACAAGAAGGATAAACGGCATGATGGATAGAACATTATGGTGTGATGAGAACGGCATCAACCAATGGACAACAAGGTTGTGAGCCCAGACTAGGAGGACCAGTGCGTTGATTGGTAGGATCCATAGCATAAGAATAAGGATCGAGTGAGCATAGTTGGAGAAGTTGAAATGCGCGGTGAATCGCTATAGACGTTAGCTAAAAGATCATCCAGAAATTGAAGACAAACGTACGGTTTCCCTGGCATGCCACTGAGCTCGCACGCAGGTGGCAAGCTGAACAATACAAGCAACCATGTAAGCGAACTGATACGGGATAACTGTCGAGACGAGGACCAGGAGGATGGCAGTGTTGATAAACCGTCTTTTGGGAGTCGATGCAGCGAAAACCGACATGTTCCTAAAGTAAGTTAGCGATCGTTTCTTTTAATCTGGCTAGAGGGGGAAGACTCACCCCTTGTCATCGCGTCTGATATAGCCAAATTTGCTGTTCACAAGACCATACACAAAGGAGATGGTCGACAGGAGCAAGAGGGTCACGTAGTTGACAATGACACATACTCCAACACTGATCAGACCAAACACAGGAACCAAGAACCAGAAGAACGCATCCTGTGAGCCTAGGAGCAAGTCATTCTTGGTGAAATCAATCGGGCTCTCAGTGGAATTCGTGCGCCAATGAAATGGGTCGTCGCTCGGTGGGAGCTTAGTTGAGGTAGCCAAAGAAGATGCCAGAAGCGACATGGCAAGCAGCAAAATTGGCAGAGATGACCGCACGGCACTGTCAAGGCCTTCCGCGAAAGTGATAAAATAGCCTGTTTCGTCGTAAACTTTGAATTGCTTGCGGAGAACAAGGGCCACAACCAGAAGAGGGAATGCCGCGAACACAGTACGATACCGCATCACGAGCTCGCCCAGACTACTGGTGATGTCCACCTTGAGTGAAATGTCCACTGTAGAGCCGTAACTCGGGTCCGTCCAGAGTTGAAATGACACACCACCCATCAGAGACTGTTCACGAAGCGGCGGGGGCATAAAAGGCGCCATGCCATGGAGATTGACATTGACCTCGTCGACGTTGACAAAGAACTTAGACTCATGGGGATCCGGGACGGACTGGCGCAATAGCGGAGAGAATAGTTCTTCCTGTTTCTTCCCGTGGTCGTGTTGGACTATTTTGAGTTTGTAATTCAGCAGGCTAGAATACATTGCTGGAACCTTGATCTCAGTGAGCATCGGACGGTTGGCCGGAAGCCTCATCTTCAGTCCAGCACTGATCAAGCCACCCAAGCCCACACGGGCTCGGATGAAAGCATCCGAACTATCAGAGAACTCGGCCACCAGAAAGCCCTTGGCAGGTGCGCTGGCCTTGTCAACAATAGCAACGAACTGGTGCTCCGCCAGATCTTCTAAATCATATTGAAGATATGAGAACGGTTGCACGCGGTCGTAGGGGTTCTTGGACGAGTGAGTAGAAGCAGGAAGGTGGATTCCATCATCAGCGGCATTTTTACAAGCCAGACGAGTTGCGCCGACATTGCCCCCGGAGAAGTCCATGTTCATGGAAAATACGGATGTGAGCTTTCCGTTCTGGAGCGGGAACACGCTGCAGAACAAAACTTCCAGGTTTCCATTGTCGCCAGTTTTGTCGAAATGATGGTCGGTCAGAAGAGTAAATTTTTTCCCTGCGACACCTTGGGGAGGAATAGGGAGTAGACGAACATCCGGGCCCTTGCGGTGGCCAAATTCGCGCAGTATCAGTCGCTCACCTTGTGACAGGATCGTATTCGAATTATCTTCGAGCGTCAAGAGGGTATTCGGTTCTGTGGGATTAGTGCAGATCAGCCAACCACTCTGAATCTTCTAGATGCCAAACCAACCTTTTTGTGGAAGAGTTCTCTCAGCTACGGACTCCAACCCAGTCAAGTACCACTTCTTGAAAATGCGCATCCGCTCTGCGCGCGGCTTTGTCTGGCTTGCGCGACGCACATCCACCACTTCGAACAAGGACTTAGTGATGGCCTTGCGGAATTGATCACACCACGTAATGGATAAGTGGTCCATTCCAATCCAAACATCTGGCATTGTAGATGTGAACACTGTGAAACCATGCGTTTCAGGAACGAGGGACGATATACTGGCGTAATCCGAAGGGACGACGGTATCGCGAGAACCTCCGGCAATCGAGATGAGAGTCACATGCCACAGTGGGTTGTTATTGGCCCAGGTTTGCGAGTATGCTTCGCGCCAGTAATCGTTGATTTGCTTGTAGGTCTGGACGACGTCCGATTCGAACGACACAGGTGGTTTGGCGTGGGGCGCAGACATTGTGACGATGGTGTTGACCGAATTAGCTTGGTAATTCGCCATGGTGAGAGTTGTGCGCGCAACGATTCCACCCATGGAGTGACCGATAAGGATCACGGAACTGGGATCGGGAAGCTCTGGGTCTCTGCGGGAGCGTCGGGGATCGTGGTAGAGGGAGAGAATATACGCTACGGCTTCGTTCACATATTCGGCTTGGTCCAATAAGGTCTGTCCATGAAACGCGGCCATATCCTCGTTGAAATCAATCATGAAGAAGTCGAGGCTCCGGGTACCTGTCTTAAGGCGATCCTGATCGTGGCGAACAACATCGTGATAGTGTCGCGAAGCTTCCGCGGCGAGGGAACGGACTTGGCGATAGCTACCAGCATTTCCGGGCAGAAAGAGAACGGGAGCGCCGTTCAACTACATTGTCAGCATGAATTTTTGGATGAAGAAGTTACCAAACTCACGCCAACATCTTCCTGGTTATATGCGTCGACACCCTCCTCCCGATAAAGGTATAAATTGTATTTGCTTGCGAAGCGCGTATGTTCCGTGTCGAATCCCACCATGCGAATAAACGTCGGACTCATAACGGGGATTCCACAACCATTACCGCCCACCTGACGGGCCGTGAACGAACGAAGTATGGAGACTAGGAATATCGATGCGAAAAAGGTCATTATGACGGTCAAAATCGAGCACGACCACGGACTGCGCAGACGGGCATTTCGAAATCGTGGAGAGCCCTCTGGCGACGATTGTCCCATCGGGAGACGTTGAGAGGATGAGGAAGACGCCAATGGCATCATTATAGGCGGTCGTGGAGCGGATGTCTCGTGAAACGGTTGCGTGTTAAACGTTGAAGATGAGGACGACAGAGTCCTCCACATAGTCGAATTCCTAGAACGGGGTGTAGAAGAACCGTTATCCCGACGGAGATCGAAGCTGGTTCCTCTTCTTGCTACCTGCGATCGCGAATTTTCAGGCGTCTCAAAACCATTGGGGCCATGACCATATTCCTCGATGGGTGTGATAGGAGTTCGCGAGATTAACGAGTCCTCAGCGTCGTCCTCGCACGGGGAGCCAGACGAGTGTCTGTGCATTTGAAGAGGTGACGATGCGAGTACTCATCCAGCACGCAGGGTATACGGTCCGATTGAGACCTGGCAGCGAGGGCGCACGAGGGAGGGAAGGCGGAGGAGGAAAGAGGGAGAGGTCCGGACGGTATCGCGGGAGAGGCTCCGTGGAGAGGCGGCAAGGGGGATTGCGATAGAAGTCGGACGGTTGAAATTGACAACTGCTCAGTGACTATGTTAGAGCTTCAGATGAGGGAGTGACCGAACCAGGACCACGATACACCCGTCTTTTGTTCTTTTCTCAATTTTTTTTTTTTTTTTTTTTTTTGCTCCTACTTAAGAGAGAAGGGTAAGGGAACGGAACCAACCGAAGACACGGGACGATGAGGCGACACAGTCGGACAATAGAGTAACAGACAGAGAAATGAACGAACGCCAGGCAAGTAACCCAATTCAGAGCACACCGTCGCAACGCTGTCTGCTCTCTGTCTGTTTATGGTATATCTCTGCTCTTTTCTACTCTGTATCTGGAGGTGAAGTGAAGTCGAGCATTACCGGAAACGGAAGGGGTCTTGGCACGGCTTACGCAGTGATGAGGGACTCGACAACAAAAGTATAAGAGTAGTACTAACCACAAGTGTTTGTATACTCAACAGTTTGATATATGACAGGGAAGTACTATTACGCAGCAGCCATGCAGGGGATCTTGGTGCTGGACATATATAAACCCGGCTTTTCCACTGCAGAACTATGCTCGTACACCTCACTACACTGCTACGCTACTATAGGTGGGTCGTTCCTCCCATACTACTACCGTACATGTATCAAAATAAATGAGGAAAATGTGCTCCATATACTGTGACTGATGCTCTCAAGAGTATCCGTGGGCAAGACTATTAAGCAGACTCTGATATTATCGTTTTTTTGCCATGTGGTTTAGCTTAGTTGGGTCTGATATAGTTCTAACAACATCTTGGCAGGATTAGCTGGTCGGAATAGCACGGAATTCATTCGACTAATATTGAGTAATGGCCTTTTCAGAATCCCTTTCAGCCTTTGCGTCCCGATGTGCCGCCACCTCAACCATATCTGCGTCAAGCTCGGCATCAAACCGTCGCCCTAGTTTTTCTGGTCCCACCAGGGTCATCAAAATCACATATCCATATACACACCCCATGAAAATGCAAATCACCTTTCCGTATTCGTATCGATCCGACGCCTCCTCAATTGGTAGCAGCGGGAATCGCTCCCCAATAGTAGACTCAATCGTCGAACTAGCAGAGGACGCAAGATTTCCCAGTTGATACGCGCAACCCACCGCAAACGTACGGATAGAGTCGGGGGATAGTTCCATCATGTGAATCGGTATGGTGCCCCAGGCACCTTGAACGCAGAACTGCTCAAAGAAGGCTGCTGCCATGATGCGCTCAGACTTCACAAAAGTGTAGGGGTACAGGAGGGCGCCGCCTATGATGCTCATCACGATGATTGTGAAGCGACGGCCGAAGATTTGACTCGCCCAACCGCAGAGCGTGCCACCAAAGAGGGCGCCAAGATTAGCGACGACTTGGGTTATGGTGACGGCGTCTTGGGAGAAGTCGTATTGTTTCTCGAGCATGGTCGGGTAGAGGTCCTGGGATCCGTGAGACTGGGAACGTTAGCGTCGATGTATAAAAACCCGCAGGGAGAAGTATACCATGAAGTTGAATCCAGCCAGCAGTAATACAAGGTAAGCCAGGATGAGCCAGTGTCGCTTGATAGCCACCTTTCCCTCTTCAAAGAAAGTCGAAGTTACGCCTCCCATCTCAGCTCGAGTTTCTTGTCGTCGTCTGAATGCCTCCGTCTCGGGAAGAAACAGACGATACAGAATGATCAGCACTGGAACGGCTGCCGCAAACCAATAAAACGGTCTCCATCTATGCGAGGTTGTATTAACCAGGGCACGCGAAAATGCTGTCGCCAGCAAATAACCAAACGCATATCCCTGCTGAAGTATGCCAGAGACAATCCCACGTGCCTCCAAGGGACAATCTTCAAGGGCGGTAGCTGCGGCATTGCCATATATGCCACCCATGGCAATACCGAAGAGAGCTCGACAGGCCAGGAACTGTTTGTAGGTCTGGCAAAAACCGGTACCCAGCTCGAGGACGATAAACAGAATATTGTTAACGATAAAGGGCCATTTGCGACCCCATCTGTCTGACGCGATTCCAAAAATGACAGCGCCCACGGATCGAAGCATGAGGACGAGGGTTATGCCCCAGGTGATTTCGGTGACGGATTTATCGAACTCTGCTGCTAATTCGCTGGTAGTTAGTGAGACGGTGAAGAAATCGAATGAATCCCACGTCCAGCCGAAGAATGCAACCTACACACCTGTTAGTATAGTTGCGGCAATGTATCTGTTCAAATTCCGTCGCCTACTCCGAAGAAAAGCCATTGCTGTCTGTTGAGAAGGGCCAGCGCTTTGAAAGGATTGGGCGCTGGGTTCATTGGCGGAATTAATGTGGGCAGCCTGGTAATAGAATACCGTAGAATCTTTTTCACGTATCCATATTGTCCGTATTGCCCCTGGTCTGAGACTGGCTCAGCAGGCGCGTCTTTTCCGTCATAGTCTGCCATGGCCCACTGATTGCTGAGAGGTGGTCAACGGAGAAAGAGGAAGAAAACAGAAGATGGATGAAGGAGACGAAATGCAAGGGAGGGCAGGAGAAAAGCAGCTGAAAAGAAAAAAAGAGCAGCTGAACCGGCATGTCTTTATCCTCTCGAAGAAGAAAAAATAAGCGATTCACCCCGCCAGAGCAGAGCATTCAAACAAGCAATGGTGGTCAGCATGGCTCTATATGGTCGTATCATCATATCCTCCGACGTGAGATTGGCTCGATCCAGACCGTCCATGGTCGGCGGGATTTCCTTCCCTGGTTCCATCTGTCTCTGTCTTTCCTATTCCGACGAGTTACAGTTAATCCTCCGCATCTCCGTAGTATTGAAAAGGTCTAAACGAGGCGCGGAGGAGGTGAGGATATCCCGCTGCGGCTGGATCCGGTGGTCAAAGAGTCTGGGATTGCAATTGGTTGGCTGGCTGACAAGATGGGTAAGCGAGTCAAAAAAGGAAAATAGGTTTAATACTGTCCGCGGAGATTATAAAGTCTGAACTTTATCTCTTTAGAAAACCAATCCAAATAATTCCCTTGCTGTTATGTTACTCCCCCGCAAGCTGATTGTCAATCCCCCGGGTCTCGGCGCGGAACGCGGAATGTGGGGGAAGTGCTGTCGTATAAAAGACTGGATCTGGCTGAGAGGCCAGTATTATCATAGGAATGTGAGTTTCTGTAGGATCATAGATAGCATGTGAAGTTGCAGTGTTTTAGTTGTCGTAAACTCAACGGTTAAGTTCAACATAGGCTCATCCCGGGCTGCACGATGTCCAAGAACGCCAAGCAATATGCCCAAAGGCTTGACTTGCTTGGCTTATGCCAATGACAGAACTGATTTAATTTTCCACTTTATATCCTCAATGGCCCCCTTTCTTCATCTAGAAGATGTTTTTCGGAAATAGTACATTGTGTGCTCGATCTGAAACGGAGCAATGTAACCATGCCGGTAGGTCGGAGATAATATAAGCTTACATAGCTGCTCTGGGGGAGTATTCAAATGGTATCCTTATTGGGAAAAAAAGCTCCTCATTTTCGTCACATAGAGATCATTCAGTGCTTTCCTCCTTGCATAACGTGGCTTTTGGAAGCTATCTTTCACAGAGCTTTTCTATAGAACTCGCTAATCTCTTTGGTTTGTCTGTGGTTCGAACCATCGTTTACCTACTACCATAGTGATGGTCAATTTGATGTGTGCAAGTGAATGTCTGACAGTCCTGTACTTGGTTGCTGAACTATTGCCCTATCACAAAACACTGTGGCACACCAATTTCATCCTTCTCCCTTTGACCATCTTCTTCCACCAACCTCTTCCATCTACCTGCCACCTTCCTTTATCGGCTTCCTCCTGGCACCTGCACTCACGGAAAGCAACAAGACAAGATCTTTCGCCCCTCCCCTTATCGTGTACTAGATCTGAGCTGACGCATAGACGATCATCAAGCCCTCCAGGTCAAACAACAATCGACGGCGCCACTGTTCGGCCATCAAGGTGAATACTCGCAGTCGAGGATTGGTAGCCGAATAACTAACGTAAATAAGTGCAAAAGTAAACCCCCACGAAACCGAATTGTTGACACCCGACCGTCTTCGTAGGATAATTTGTAGATATATAGTCCTGTTTTTTTTTTTTTTTTTTTTTTTTTTTTTTTTTTTTTTTTTGGACAAGTTTTATTTCGCGTTGGATTTGCAATTGTCTTGTCTCCAGCTCATGAAGCTGTGTTTGAAATATCTAAGGAAGCTGAGCTTCTCTGGAAGAGACGTCTGATGGCGATGCGCTCTCATGTCTGCTCTGAAGAGGTTGCATCCAGAGAGATGAACTCGAGGATCAAGGTAAGGATCGCGTTCTGCTATGCGGATTGGAGCAATCTGAGCACTACTGGCAATACTCCTGTCACCTGTTGATGAGCGAATCGCCATGGTGCGTTAAAATGGAGTCAAATTCGGCAAGTATGATACCGAGCCAGATCTTACCAACCCCATGCAACCAGGTTGAACCTTCTTGCCGAATGTCTATAGCCATGAGTTCTGGCTGTAGGTAGCTAGGTGAGACCCATGTATGGACATGGCTTCGCTAATTATGGCATCAAATTTGCTAGAGGGAGTGCTTTCGTGAAGATGACATGGTCTTCGACACTTCTGTCTCAGGAGACATCATGGGTTTCACTCAATGTGAGGGAACGCGTATATACCCGCGCCTGGATGGCAATGTGCCTTCTCAGAGAGCTCCCACTATCGACAGGCTGTCGAATTTATTTGGCGAATTTTGAAAGCTTGATAGCTTTCATTCTCTCTCATGAGCGGATATTTGTTAAGTTTGTCCGGAGGCGGCTCTGGAGCACTGACAGATTCCCGGCTTCTTCACGCGAGATGGCCCTGAGCGTCCGAATTGGTTCCGTTCGGCGATTTAGCCGTAAGGCGTGCCCAATTTCTCGTGTGGGGATGGGCTAACGTGCACCTGAAGGTGAAAATATGTTTAGGTATGAACCAGGGGAGTCTCTGGGATGCTGTCTATACGGAATCTGTACGCACTGGAATTCCAGACGCAGAACTGCCAAACTGTTGGAAGAGCGCAATTACCAGACGATTGAACCGTTGGTGGTGATGCAGCTTGCAGCTTGCAGCTTGCGTGGTAAACTGGAGTCCAGTTCAGTCGCATAGAGCGCACCAACCAGAGTGGAAAAACTCATACTCATCTAGCTCGAAATCGTAGGTTTCTCGAAATACGAGCTCCATTTGCAACCACCAACCGTTACCTCGTCTCGACGCTACACGGCTCATTGTCGGCAACCGCCATAACGAGCCACTTCGATAATTAGACCAGCATTTGTATCAACCAGTCGGTAACCCAACTCGACGCTAATGAGCTCTTGTCAACAACTGCCATGAATCACACCTTCACCAACGCCCTTTTCTCCTCGTTCTCCTCGTTCCCCTCAGCCAGCGATAAATTTCAAATGATGAAATTGGGTGATCCAATCCGTGATTGCGTTTGCTCTCGCGAAAAATGGGATCGCACCACTGAAGAGTGTGAGGGTTTTCTCGTATGTGTCAATCTAGATATACTATTGGGCAGGTGGACAGGCATGATCGTTTCTCTGGCATAGTTTTATTCGCAACCATCGCATTACGCGACTGTGCTCAGTGGTATTTCCTTCACAACGGTCGACTTTGAAGATGAACATTTCCCAAACAATTTCTTATTCAAAGGGCTGACATAATGATACATATAAAGAGGCCCATCTGTAATGTGATTGACGCCGGAAAACTAGTCAAATACTCGGAACGGTTGTAGGAGCAATCCGGCAAAACAAGATCTTCTCGAGGATGTTGCGTGATGGAAAATTGAGGGTGTTTGGCTGCTACGGAGCGCAAAAAACAAAAATACAAAAGAAGAATATAAAAAATCGCTTGCCAACCAAGATAGTCGAGTCAGCCTGAGCTGTGCGCCTTGGGCCCGAGCTTTGCAGATCACTTGCTTGCAGCGGATGTGATCCGCGAATACGCGACTTGGTGTCATTTGATCCTTTCTTGGCTAGACAACTACAAAGCCAATGATATTAGTTCTCCTAGATTGTTCTCGTCTATCAATAACCCGAAAATGAAGCGGCGCAGTTGAATTGTGGCTGAATGAAAGGCTTCATTCGTATGTACGGCGTACTTTGATGGCAATCGCAATCTGCTCTTGCCGTATGACAGTTCTAGCCCCTGCAACTATGCAGTAACAGATAAACACAGCCTCTCTTTTTCCTGACTTAAAAAACCTTTCCCTCCGGACAAATATCGCGCTTCATTCATATTCAATTTCTTCTCTCGTCGATATCTATCTTCAAAGAACTCATCATGTCGGACTCTTATCTTTACCAGCACAATGCGGGGAACAACCCTCATCAGTACGGCGAACAGAGCTACTACTCACCTCCACCGCAGCAGGGAAATTATCCACCTGCGGTAATTCTTCCCAAGCTCCGACTCTAACTCCAATTACTGACTCCATCTCCAGCAATCCTACGCCCCGCAGCAGAGCTACCCTGCGTACACCGGTCCTCCCCCTCACGATCAGTACGGACAGTCGCATCCGCCCTACGGAGTTCCCGACTACTCCCAGAACTCGCAAATGAACCAGGCTCAGGAAGGCGAGAGGGGTCTAGGATCGAAGCTAGCTGGTGGTGCGGCCGGTGGTTTCTTGGGTAAGAAGATGGGCGGAGGATTCTTGGGAGCGACCGGGGGTGCGTTGGCTGGTGCTGCCGGAATGGGCTTGGTCAGCAAGCTGTAATTTTCCCCGTTTTGTTTCTGGCAAGGAATGCAGGATGCTGACGTTGTTCTCTCCATGCAGGCGCAAGAAGCATGACAAGAAGAAGAGTGACAAGAAATCCGAGAAGAAGTCCGAGAAGAAGTCTGAGAAAAAGTTTGGGAAGAAGTCTGAGGAGGTACACCATAAGGTGGAGCGTGCTGAGCAAGGCTCTCACTCTACTTCTGGGTCGAGCTCGTCGGGTTCCTCTTCCGGTGAGAGTGAGAGTGAGAGTGAGAGTGAGAGTGACAGTGAGAGTGAGAGCGGCAGTGACAGTGGTAGTGACAGCGACTAGTGGCTTGGTTTGGTGCTATACTTGCTGTGTTAATGTTTCACGTTTCACGATATCTTTTGGCGTTTGAGGGACTTGCTATTATTACACTCCTAGGAGAGAAATGAATCGCATTCAGGTTAATCATGGCTACGTTCGAATAGTGTCTCAAGCCATTCGTTTTCGTACGATGTATCCGTTCCAATTCGATCTCTGGTTGTCTCAATTTGCATTATAATTTCAGTCTTAATATCTCCAAAATGATTAGCTGAGACAGAAAGAGAAGTTCAACCAGTAAATTACAGACTCCGAATATTGCTCGGATAATATAAGTAGATCACTATTTCGCAAAAGAAAACGAAAATGAGAAACAAATATGAGACAAAAAGCAACAGAAAGGAAGAGAGTGAAGCAAAAGAGACCAGGACCGAGGAGGGAAAAAAAATAGCAGTGACTGCAAACCACAAAGATATCAGGAAAGATTCTCGTCTGATCATTTCGGTATATCCAGCGGTCGTTCTGACCATTTGTCGAGAGCAGTGGCACAGGAGCTTCTTCATGCTCTCCAAATCCTCCTGGATATCTTCGCAGTAATGGAGAATCTTTAATTTCTTGTGATTTGAAGTAAATCGTCATTCCTGGGCCAATCGAGCCTGCTTGGTGCACTATATCAAAGAAAAAGGCTTGAGAGGGGGTTTTCTCATCTCGCCTCTGTATAACCCGCGAAATAAATTTACTCTCTCTTTTTTTCTTTTTTTCTTTTTTTTTTTCTTTCTTTCTTTTTCCCGACCTAGGTAGACCATGATGACGATAATGCTGCCTTGCTGTATTGTATGTCCAAATCCAAATGGATAGATAACAACAATCGTGTATCCCAATTAGAAGGCTATATCTCTAATCTGCATACTTTACTATAACGCAAGGTCATGCTATAGTAACCAACAGAGTTACCGACATCGACTAGTGGGACAATGGGACATTGATCAAGGGACGAGATGTCCCTAGCAAACTCTATGAGTTTAATATAGGGCTGATGCTATTGCAGAGAAGTGATGTTCTGTATTGGTTGGTTTGACCGAGCAATGTGCGAAAAAAGTGGTGGCGAATATCAATCGACGAATGAAGGCCGAGTTGGATTATCCGATCAGTATGCAGAAGTATGGAGTAACCATATATAAATACGATGACAGAGAATCCGGGGTAGAATAAGTCCCGACAATTGTAAATGGCCGAGTAAGCATATGCATGGTATAAGATGCGGTGAAGGGCTGGGCCACAAATGGCGGTCATATCCATGTCGAACTAGGATTTATCGCCAGCTTATTCGATATGGACAGTACGACAGTTCATCGCCCATGATTCCAGAACCCGAATTCAACGGGCATCATCGGAGTTGATACTGGCCGGTCCATGGATCCGTACCAACCCTAACGCCATCTGGGCCGCCACCTGGTAAGTGGCGATAGCCTCAGACTGTGTTGCACCTGTATAGCCTACTATTATGAAGCAGATAAGCGTTGGTAGCACCTTGCTGCCTGTACTCTGTTCGCCACAGTGCTCTTATCGACAACAATATCTGGGGAAATCCCGTGACATGCCCTACTGGGTTTCCGCCCCTCGAATCCTAGCAGCCAATCAATCGGCATACATTGATACTTCTGGGACCACGGGGCCAATCGGAGGTCGTCTATGGCTCAAAATCAGCGGCGTTATAACATATCGGGTTTAGTGCGGGACCAAAGGCAAAGAAAAAACTGAAAAGAAAAAAATTTTTCTGCCAGAAGGCGGCGAGAGGGCCACAACCAGCGATAAATATCATCCTCTCCCACTTGGTCCCCTCCTCTTTTTTTCCTCTCTCTTACCATATCCCTCCTCTCCTCTTTTATCTCCTTTTTTTTTTTTCTTTCTGAAAAGAGGTCTGGTCCTCTCTTTTCTTTTCTTTTTGTCTTCTGTATAGACAAAAATTTAGACCGTTTCCGGCCACTGCGTTGTGAAAACGCAGATTTTCTTTGGGCCGCCACTTTTCGAGATACCCTGATAGAACGCCCTTCGTTCTTGATTTTTCGCCTTTGATTTCCTTTCTTTCGACTTCGTTTTAGAAAAAAAAAAAGTTCGACAAAATGCCCGCTGCCGCATCCGTTCCCGCGGTTTCGAGCAAGGAGACCGCACAGTCCGTGCAGGTTCTCGAGGACCTCATCAAGAACCTCAACGTCTCCAGCAGCCAGGATGAGATCAACGCCGCTGCTGGCAACATCGCCTCGCTCTTCAGCGGCCCTATCCCTGAGCAGGCTCTTCCCCTGAAGGCTGTCGAGACCTTCCAGAAGCAGCTTGCCAACAAGAAGGATGCTGTTGCCCGTGAGCGCGCTCTCGAGGGCATCCGTGCCATTGCCGGCCAGCCCACTATCGCCCCCGGTGTCGAGCCTCACCTTGTTGCTCTTTTGCCCAACGTCCTTACCGCCATCGGTGACAAGATGGTTCCCGTCAAGAACGCTGCTCAGGCCGCCGCCCTCACCATTGTCAAGGCCATCAACGGCAACGCCGTCAAGGCTGTCCTCCCCGCCATCCGCGAGTCGGTTTCGAACGCTCCCAAGTGGGCTGAGAAGTTGACCTCTCTCCAGTGTATCGACCTCTTGGTTGAGACTGCTCCTGCTCAGCTCTCCTTCCGTGTTCCCGACCTCATTCCCGTCGTCTCCGAGGCCATGTGGGACACTAAGGCTGATGTCAAGAAGGCCGCCTACTCCACTATGGAGAAGGTCTGCGGTCTCATTGTCAACAAGGATATTGAGCGCTTCATTCCCGAGCTGATCAAGTGTATTGCCAAGCCTGAGAACGTCCCCGAGACCGTTCACTTGCTCGGTGCCACCACTTTCGTGTCGGACGTTACTGGTCCTACCCTGGCTATCATGGTCCCCTTGCTTGACCGTGGTCTCGTCGAGCGTGAGACCGCCATCAAGCGTAAGTCGGCCGTCATCGTCGACAACATGTGTAAGCTTGTGGAGGACCCTCAGATTGTCGCTCCCTTCTTGCCCAAATTGATGCCCCGTCTTCAAAAGAACTTTGAAACCCTCGCCGACCCCGAGGCTCGTGAGAAGACCGAACAGGCTCTCGAGACTCTCGTCCGTGTTGGTGATGTCAAGGATGGCAAGATTCCCGAGATCTCCACCGCCGGTGACATCGAAACCGTCGCCGCTATCCTCAAGGAGATCATTGGCGACAAGGCCAACGACAAGTCCGAGGCCATCGTTAACTACATTGGTGCCATTGCTGGTCAGCTCGTTGACGAGAAGGATGCCGACGTTGCCAGCTGGACCCAGAACGCTCAGCCTTACATCGCCGCTCTTGTCGGTGAGACTGAGGCCAAGGGTGTTGCTGAGACTCTCCGCAAGAAGGCCTCCCCCGAAGCCGCTCAGGGTGATGACATCGCGTCCGACGAAGAAGAGGGTGAAGATCTCTGCAACTGCACCTTCTCCCTGGCCTATGGTGCCAAGATCTTGCTGAACCAGACTCGCCTCCGTCTCAAGCGTGGTCAGCGTTACGGTCTCCTTGGTCCCAACGGTACCGGTAAGACCACTCTCATGCGTGCCATCAACAACGAACAGCTTGAGGGTTTCCCCAAGAAGGATGAGGTCAAGACCGTGTACGTCGAGCACGACCTCGATGCCGCCGACACTGAGCAGTCCGTCATCGGCTGGACCATGAAGAAGCTCCGTGAAGTCGGCTTAGACCCCAACCAGGCTGAAGTCGAGGTCAAGCTCGAGGAGTTCGGTTTCCTCCGTGAGCAGCTCGATGGCCCCATCACTGCCCTCTCTGGTGGTTGGAAGATGAAGCTTGCCCTTGCCCGTGCCGTGTTTGAGGAGCCCGACATTCTTCTTCTGGACGAACCCACCAACCACTTGGACGTCAAGAACGTCGAATGGTTGGAGAACTACCTCAAGACCTCCCCTTGCACTTCGATCATGGTCTCGCACGACAGCCGCTTCTTGGACCACGTCATCCAACACGTTGTCCACTACGAGCGCTTCAAGCTTAAGCGTTACCGTGGTAGTCTGAGCGAGTTCGTCAAGAAGGTTCCTGCTGCTCGTTCCTACTACGAGCTCGGTGCCTCAGAGATGGAGTTCAAGTTCCCCGAGCCCGGTTTCCTTGAGGGTGTCAAGACCAAGGCTAAGGCTATCGTTCGTGTCAACAACATGTCCTTCCAGTACCCCGGTACTCCCCGTCCTCAGATCACGGACATCAGCTTCCAGGTGTCGCTGGGCTCGCGTATTGCCGTCATTGGTCCCAACGGTGCCGGTAAATCCACCCTGGTCAATGTCCTGACCGGTGAACTGGTCCCCACCTCTGGTGACGTCTACCAGCACGAGAACATCCGTATCGCGTACATCAAGCAGCACGCCTTCGCTCACATTGATAACCACCTCGACAAGACCCCATCTGAGTACATCCAGTGGCGTTTCCAGACCGGTGAGGACCGTGAGACTATGGACCGTGCCAACAAGATCATCACCGATGATGACGAGAAGGCCATGGACAAGATCTACATTATCAACGACACTCAGCGTCGTGTCATTGGTATCCACTCCCGTAGAAAGTTCAAGAACACCTACGAGTACGAGTGTTCGTTCGCTCTTGGTGAGAACGTTGGCTTCAAGCAGGAGCGCTGGGTTCCCATGATGACCTCCGACAACGCCTGGATTCCTCGTACCGAGATCATGCAGTCGCACTCCAAGATGGTTGCCGACGTTGACCAGAAGGAGGCTCTTGCCAGCGGTCAGTTCCGTCCTCTGGTCCGCAAGGAGATCGAAGCCCACTGCGCTCAGTTCGGTCTCGAGACCGAGTTGGTCACCCACTCGCGTATGCAAGGTCTCTCTGGTGGTCAGCGTGTCAAGGTCGTCCTTGCCGCCTGCTCGTGGCAGCGTCCTCACGTGATCGTCCTTGACGAACCCACCAACTACCTTGACCGTGACTCGCTTGGTGCCCTCTCCAAGGCTATCAAGACCTTCGAGGGTGGTGTTGTCATCATCACTCACTCTCGTGAGTTCACTGAGAACCTTACCGAGGAGGTCTGGGCCGTCATGGACGGTAAGATGACTCCTTCCGGTCACAACTGGGTTGCGGGTCAGGGATCCGGTCCCCGTCTGGCGGACAAGTCCCAGCAGGCCGAGGAGATTGTCGATGCTATGGGTAACAAGGTATGTACCTTTCTTTCACCCCGTTTTCCGCATTCCCTGCCCTCCGCTCCCCCTTCCGACCTCCCACCATTCCCTCAACTCATCCCAACTACTTTTCTTAACAATAAATGCTAACTTAATCAACAGACTGTAGTTGAGAAGAAGAAGAAGCTCACAGCAAGTGAGGAGCGGAAAAAGAAGAAGGAGCGGATGGCCCGCCGCAAGCGTGGTGAGGAGGTCTTCTCCGATGAGGAGTAAAGAACGAAGCAGTAGCATATGGTGCGGTTTGGTTTGGTTTTATGATCATGTTACGAGTCACAATGTCATTATTGGCTTGACGGTTAATAAAATGAAACGTTTCCTTTTTGTTCAAATGGTCTTCCGCTGTCATTAAATTCATTTGTAAAACATCGGCTAGAGCCCTAATCGTGAAATGTTAAGTATACGATCACATGAGTGTTGTGACAAAATGCAACCACCTTCATGGTGTGAGTCGCTGCACCCAAGGGATTTTCGGTTGCCTGATTATCCTCTTTAAAATAGACATGACCAGTACCTCTCTTTGTTGCTTGGTTCAAAGGTACTCGACGTCTAGTCCTTCGTCCCGTACAAATGCGCTTACTGCATAGTATGGCCAGATGCCGAGCGCCCAGAGCGCATACGCAGCTGCAAGTTGTCGATTATCCTCATGTCGTAGAGGGAGAAACATAACAACAATGAATCACGTTCTGAACGAACGATACTGACCAAGTTGCAGAGGTTTTCTATTCTGTAGGTCCCAGGGCATATTCACCAAACAATAAATACCCATATCTGTTTACATACTGCAAGCGAGTCCTTGACGGAATTCCTCGCCTTTTCCTCTTCGTCCTGCTCTACCAGAGAATCTCTATCCAGACCAGTACGAACCCATTCAGATACCGATGTTGCGTGCCCTCTACTTCTCGGTATACCATACTAGTGGTTTAAAGCCTATCCTGGTCCCACATGAAGTGATCAACACCGGATACTGCGTGAAAATGTGAGCACATTTGCTAGGAACGTCGTCTGACTGCCGTATATATTGTACAGCAATGGGGTTAGCAACTAGTCACAGTTTGCTTTCCTTGAATTTGTCCTGCTGTACGAATCTGTATTGACATGTTCAATTCTATATCATCAGAGATCTCTCAACGACAGACTTCATAGTCACGGCGGCTATTTCGGACCATATTTTTGAGTTCTCATCAGAGTCCCTTCCGGTTGCACTATGGACAAACTGGAACTATAGTCTTCTTTCCAGCCATAAATTTGGTGTTTTCACCTTTTCCATCTGTCTCGCTTATCACAATGAGCGTAGGTAGTTGGTGTGCCATCCTTTCGACTCTGGCTCGTCTGGGCTCTGGCTTCTACAACCTGTTGCACATTTAGACAGTGAAGCTTTTTGTATCTATGCTAGTATCTATGCTAGTACGAATTGCAATTAGGGCATAGAGCCATGTTGGCTCACTGTCAATACTGAACTTTCTGTGTTCCTCGACTGTTCCGTTGTTCTCGCATATAACTTGACCGCCAGCTTCGCGACTTTTCTGTATCGGAGCTCTGGTCTCATGCATTCTCTGCAGTTTGAGATCTCGATCTTGACCATTCCTTTAAAATATACGAGTAGCATGGCACACAGTACCCTTTTGGTCTTTGGCTTAAGATAGTGATTCTTTTTGGAGTCCTCTGTCACAAGAGTACCACAGTGTTCACAAAGGATTTTTCCGCCTGCCTGCCGAGTATCATTCAGTCTGGTAAAGTCGAGTAACTTCTGGTTCTCTTCAGCAGCGTGGAACCTTCCATTTCCTAAAAAGGAACACATAGCATGACTAGCAGAAGAACTTCTTCAGAGTGAGGTGTACACGGAAACGACAGTCATCAATTTGGATGCTTTCATTCCAGTTGGTGCGCTGTATCTTGGGAAACATGGACTCTGTTCTTTTGTACATAGTACAGGCTGTATCATCATCACCGGCTTCCCACCATGCCTCTTGGTGCACATCCAAACGGTGAATAACATCTGTATCTGGATTTTTCTCATGTCGCCGTCTATATCTAGCACAGATATTGCACAAGTATCTACAAAGAGCATTCTAGATCAGCACATATCCAGTTATATTCTTCCCATCCTCAGGGTTCATGGAAACAGGGTATATCATTCTTTCACAAGCTGGATTGCAGCATTCTGATTGGACATTTGCAGATCTATGGAAGAAGTCTTGTTGCAATGCCCATGCTGCACTCATTCCTTTCCAGGAGGCATTGAAAGGACCTAGCTAATCCTTGATCTCGCTCACAAGGCTGAGATTCTATAGGGCAAAATATGAGTTATAAACAGGATCGTTGATTGTTCCGAAGAGGATCACGAATATCCCTGTCAGGGAGTACGGGCATTCACCAACAACACAATATGTTTGTATACTTTGGCCTGTTTGAATATAGGGTGGGAACCCCCTTCGCACACTAGATAGCGCAGCGCTGGCAGGCCCAGCTTCTTTCTTTCCTTCTCCTTGTTAGTATTTCGATAGGGAGCCTACCAATAAATCTATATCGTTCGAGACTGTCACAATCCCTTCGAGAAGAAGCAGATACCCTGGTTTAATTTGCAAAAGCCAGCTAGCAATCGGGAGTTTGGTGTAACTCCATCTTGATAAATCTGTCCATAATTGAAACACTTCAGAGTAATTTGATCATACCTATGGGACCTTGTCTATGGGTTCCAACCTAGAATAAAATTCATGATTGGCCAGGAGATCTAACGAACTCTCATGTTCCTCGCTCTAGAGCATTCCTATAGGTGAAATCGTCTCTATTTCTGTCCCTTTTTCTCCCTATTCCCTCTATGCCAGTGCATTGGAAAGCCAATTAGCTCATTCTCCATTGATGGCATGGGTACAAATTGTGCATATGATTTCAACAACATATTCTACTCATGGAATAAAACCAGTCTAATCCTCCTGCTCATCATTAGTGTGAGGCTTGACCGGTAGAACACACCATTCATAGAGCACAAAAGGTAAATCAACCTCACTACTCATCTGTTTATACATTCATAGCTAACAAATATTGACACCAAAAGGGTCTCAATGCCTCCCGACTAAAAGAGCATCTCAACTCCTTATCAACCCAGGAAAAATACAAGCAAGAGCAGGAGAGCATTAAGGCGCATCAAAAGGTGCTGGAGGGACTAGCATAGATGTAATAGAAGGCAGAGGCAGAGGCAGAGCCCGAGGAGGAAGCAACCATGAAGAAACAAACTTTCTCCAATCACTAGGAGTGCGGATAACAAAAGTGGGATGCTTATTACCATACCTAGCATGTGTATAGGACCTTGACTCACAATAGTCTTCGTCCGCGAGAAACCATTGCTCTTGCGGACGATCAAGTGTCTTATATTGATGCTAGTGATACCACGGCCAGATTGAATATTAATTCCTGATACAGGAGTAGTCCAAGGGAGCGCATGCCCAAGGCCCGCCTGAGGAAAACGCGGATGTCTTCTAGGATGGAAGGTGTGTAGAGATTTCGTCCACCACTGTGAGACATGTCTGTATGAATCGTCCCGTTTCTCTGGACATAGTCCTATAGGGTGCCATGAAGCTCTAGGTGCAACCCGGGGCACTGGATACCGAACCTGCAAACTCCGAACTGCCCTGGAAACTGTACTACGAGGATGTACTGTCCAGTTGACATTCAGATGAATGGATCTGACCAAAGGAGGTAGAAATAAGAAGGTTAGTTATTGACGCGCGAGTTGGCTGGAAATTGGCTTGCACTACCAAGTTCAGAACTACTTTACTTCTTAATCTAGATTATATTGTATGTGTTGAAATTTATTTTCGAAACCATCCATGGGAAACTAGATAGGCTGGATTGTAAAGTGAATAGTTTTCTGTAATGATGGCAGGTCTTATGAATTAGGGCTATATCTCAATTATCACAAGATGATATTAAAACTCGAGGTGACAAAGAAATCAACCAAGGACACTCGGCTGAGTGCACCCATGCGGGATTGGTAGAAGCTAGCTGCTATGTGGTTGTATGTGGTTGTATTTTCTGCGATAATAATGGAATTCTTTTAAAGTCAATGATTGGGGATGGTTGGAGTGCTAAAATCACCGAAGTTTGATGCAGACTCACTCATCCGACCCAGTTTGACACCGAAGGGAAATACCAAACCTGCATGGTGGCCAGGTAAATGTCTGGTTCCGGAATGGTCGTTAACCGTCGTTAGCCGTGACGGCCATTTCAAGGTCACGCTGCTCAGCCCTTTTCATGGGTTAGAATTCTGCATCCACCGGCTTTCAGAAGGGTCACTCACTTCTTCAAAGCGGGAACCCAAAGATTCCCCAAGTCCCCGACTGGCAAATTGAACGGGAATGCCAGGGCATCAAAAAGTTGGACAATGAGTAGGTAGAAGCCAAGTAAACTAGCAACGAAAAGAGAAGCCCCGGCACCCTAGGAACATCGAATTAGATCTTGTAAGCGCCCTTTTTCTGACCTCACAATGAAAAAGGACTCACTATCACGCATCGATTACCAACAGCGGCGTCCCCGAGGCCCAGCCGCCAGTAAGCGGACGACAATAATATAAACACCAAGAGAAGCGACAGAAATATTAGTGTATACACAACATTTGTGCGTGTCGCGCAGATCATAAAAATGAACATCAGAACTGCCATGGATATAAAGAGGAATGCTAGTATTCACAGTTAGGATTTTTTTACCAGGATTGATGAGGGACAATGTGAAAATATGCACTTGCCATAGGTATTCATGAAGTCAGTACTCAAAAGCCCAGCACCTGTATCGGTAGTAGATGGGGAATAAGGAGCTTTTGGTGTGTGAGGATAGCTCCTTTATAGTCAGAAGGGAGACGGGGTGAACAGACCGGCTGCGTTGAAGGCAGGAATCATTGTGGCTGCAAAGGCGAACCAAAATCCACCTGTTTCGGTCAGTAGGGACAACCAAGGCGTGGAAGCCTTGAGCAATGCTGGCGAACTTACCAATGGTACCGAATACAACGCAGGGGAACGTATTGCCAACCACGAACTCAAGGATACTAGTTATGAGCAACAGAAGGCCACCAAGAAAGATGATAGGGCCGCTGCTTTATTGGTTAGGTCACGGACGAGATCGTGAATTTGAGTTATCCCTTACGTGAATGCAATCCCATTTCCACTGGCTCCTCTCCAGGCCATCAGGCAACACGAGAGGGGTGTTGTAGTGATAACGAAGCCTCCTAGGGCTCTGAGATTTGGTCCTACTGTTAGTCAACGCTCTCTTCTGAGGCCCAATAGCCGAAATGAATGCCACTGCAGAAACTTACAAGGGCGTCGGATTTCCCACTTTCTTGGCCAATGCTGGCTGGTGGCGTATCATTGGGGTCAAGTACAGTCTCTCAAATTGCTCGGCCGTCAATGTCACTGATGTAGGGACTGTAGACAATCCATGCATTGAGCTGTCCTTCTGCGAGGGATTGTTTGATTCGCCATTATGATTGTTATCGCTGACCATTTTGTCGTCCTCGCCTTGAGCTTGAAATAGAAGAATGTAGGAAGAGCAAACCGCGGGGAGAGAGCTGATATGCTTGGAGAGCTTCGTGCTACCGTCGGGTCGATTGCTTGTTTTATGTTGCTAGCATCGACTCATCATTCTACACTATCAAACGCCCGTATGCATTTTGATAGGATGCGGCGGAAAGGAAGGAGACATCCACTCTGGCGCCAAATAGCACTGAGATCTACAAGCATCTAGTTCCGGTCGAACGGAGTTAGATGAATGACATAGTCTAAAGCCTAACATTTGTGGTTGCTGTGTCGACTAGGACCTTTATCTGACGTGGCGTAACCACGCTAAGGGGCAATCTCCATACAATACAAGGGTATCCGGGCATCACAGGATTAAGTTCGAAAAAGAAATCTCGAACACGCACGAAAAGCTAGCCTAGCAGCTTCATCCCCGAACCAATCAGTGGGTTTGAATAAGGTATACGGAATGATTGACGATCATGGCTGAGGCCCGATATGCGGGGTAGCTAAACTAAATTACCATTTGGATTATCAATACTAGATGAGGCTGTCTACTTGACAGGTGGAGGCTGTAGGAAGGAGTCCTTCTCGCCCCTGGAGAGGGGGGAATAGCCTTTCTGCAATGGTTAACGGTCCGATGGTTCCCGCGTCCGGTAACTCTCGCATGTTTCCGTAGTCAAAAGAATCAAAGTTTGTACGGATGAATGTTGTCTGTCCCGACTAGCTCCCCATTATTGTATTGTACACGGCGAGAAACGGTGGCCCCATACAACGAGTAATACACACCTAGACTCCTTGTTAGATCAACCAAGATTAAATTCGCTCATAAAGACATGAGAAAAGCTCTACGGTAACCCATTGGAAACTCGCATGGAACCCGGCCGAAGATAGTCCAACCGGGGTAGTGCACAACTCCACCAGGTCATAGGATCAAACGAAAATAATACTTCGATCAATGACAGACAAATTTTTATAACTCACTGCTAGCTCAAGCAACTGTAACTAATAAAATCAAATTAAAGGAACCGCATGCTATTGGTGAATTGCATCCCTGTTGTTGAAGGGTCAGGCAGAGGCAGAGTAAACCCAAACTTTCCAGATGCCAGTTCTTCCACAAAACATGACAGGAAATTTAAAGGAAAAGAAAAAAGAAGAGTGGGGTTTGAGAAAGAGAGCTCAGCAATTCAAGAACCATTAACACAGTTGCCTATTCAGCTAATTGTCGCTGATACGGATGCGAACCGTCTTCACCTGCGTGTAGTTGTCCAGTGCGTACGAACCCAGCTCCCGACCCATCCCGGATTCCTTGAAACCGCCAAATGGCATTTGATAGTGAAGCGTATTGTAATTGTTAACCCAAATCGTTCTTTCCGACGTTGGCGTTAGCTGAAGGACCGCGCAAGAAACAAGGATGGGAGGGGGAGAGCGAAGGAAAAACATACCCAGCTTTCACGGCATTCGACACACGAAGTGCTGTGTCGATATTCTTGGAGTGAACAGCTGCAGCCAATCCTATGTCGCTAATTAGCCACTGTCTGTCAGAAAGAGCTGGAATCCGGAATACCGTAATTGGTATCATTGGCCAGTTGGATTGCTTCGGCCTCCGTGCTAAACTTCTGGACGGTACACACAGGACCGAAGATCTCTTCTTTTACGATACTCATGTTTTCGTTCACTTCGGAGAAGATAGTCGGTTCAATGTAATATCCAGTTGAGCCCAAACGACAGCCGCCGGCAACCACCTTGGCCCCGGCTTTTTTGCCCTCGTCAATGTAGCCCATGATACGATCGAATTGCAACTGCGAGATCTGGGGGCCTTGGAACGTCTCGGTGCTCATGGGATCGCCGACCTTGTTCTGCCGCGCACGTTGGCCGAACTTCTCCAGGAATTGGTCATAAACTGACTCGTGCACCAGGATGCGGGATCCGGCACAGCAGCATTGGCCATGGTTGAAATAGATTCCGAAATTCACCCATGCAATCGCATCTTCCAAATCGGCATCTGGAAATACGATATTCGGAGACTTGCCCCCAAGTTCCAAAGTAACCTTTTTGAGGTTGCTTTTGGCTGCAGTCTGGAGGATCTGCCGGCCAACCATCGTAGACCCGGTAAACGCAACCTTGTCAATGTCCATGTGAGCGGCGATTGCGGCCCCAGCGGTCTTTCCAAACCCTGAAATGATGTTGATCACTCCGGGTGGAAAGCCAGCCTCCTTGACTAGTTTGGCAGCATATAGGGCGGATAGTGGAGTCTGCTCCGCGCTCTTCAACACCACGGTGTTCCCGGTTGCAATCGCAGGGCCAATCTTCCAAGCCCACATCAACAGCGGGAAGTTCCAGGGAATAACCTGGCCACACACCCCCACCGGTTCATGCCTGGTGTAGGTGAGACTACCCGAGTCCGTATCGATAGTTTGCCCATAGATCTTGTCCGCCCAACCGCCATAGTATCGGATGCAGCCTGCAGACGCTGCAACATCACCCCGGGCCATGCTCACACCTTTCCCATTATCCATCGCTTCAATGACAGCCAAAGTCTCTGTCTCACGCTCCAATAGCTCTGCGAGCCGGATGAGAAGCTGGCCACGCCCTCCAGGCGTGGCTTGCTTCCATTCGCCATTCAGAGCCCTCCGTGCAGCCTGGACGGCAATGTCCACGTCTCGTTCGTTGCCTTCATGCACTGCAACAATAGGCTTTTCATCATGAGGGTTGATGGTCTGGAACGTTTTACCCTCAACGCCCGGTATGAACTCATTGTTGATAAAGCTGCTTGCTGATTAGCGGAGAGCTTGTAGAGAAACACCACTTTAGTTTTTGGATACGTACAGTCCAGTTGGTTGTTCGTAAGTAAGGGTAGTAGTCTTGATGGTTTGGTGCAAAGCCATGGTGTTAAGACGCTGGAGGCAAATGCGGGTAGTAATCGTGCCAAAATGAAGCGAGGTTCTGTACGTGAAACGATACAGGCAGTCTGAAGCATATATCAATCAACTTGGCCCAGAAGTCTCAGAGATGAATGGCATTGTGTCCAATTTATATCTCAGCAGGTAGATCTAATTTTCTCAGCACCGAAGGCCGGCGACACCGTTTTCGAGACCTAGCGGTCTCCAGCATGGGGGACCCGATGGACGACATATTGAATCACTCCGGAGATTCTCGTTATTCCCTACTTTCGTGACGGCAAAAATGGCGTTCTCGTCGGTATCCACGAAAATGAGCATCGGAATCTTCATCAAAAGCAAACAGTACCCGGTCCCCTCCGCATTCCAAACAAATACTATTCTTGTAGAACGAGCTCGGACGAAAGGGAAGATCACACGTCAAATCAAGAAAGCGAGGCCAAAATCTAAGCCTTTTTTATGGTAAGCCGTACTTTTGGCAGACGAGGTCGCTTTGTTTATTAGACTTTGCTTTTTGAACGTTTAGCGCCCCTCCGCATCGGGGGGCAAACAATTGGCCGATCCGATCCTTTGCGGGGGTTTTCAAATCCCGGGGAAACTTTGCCCTACTCAGCCAATAAGCCAGTGGACCTTCGGGATTTGTGCGACAGCTCGATGTCGGCCCTATATTAGAGGCATTCCGATTGACTATTTCGATAAGCTTTTTATTTTGAGTCTCCCATCGATTTCTCCAGATTACGACTCTGACGTGATAGATATAGGCAGAATCCCACAAACGAAATTTGGGGAACGAACTTTATACAACAGCTAGACTCACTTTGGCGTGTTTCTTATATCTATCTGTAGTATTCTCTACAAACAGGGTAAATATCGGGTCTTATTACTTGTCGACAACGCCTAGCGGCCTTGGACAAGAACACGCATTATTGACTAGCCATATAAGAATATACTGCGGAACTCTTCATTTCAAATTCAAAGTACGACTATTGCAATCTTCGCTTTCGGCTTGGACTCCACTCTGATTCACAGTACCTCTCCCAACAGAAGTACGGTTTCACTCCCTATATTCCAAAGTAAACACGCCCATGACCTTCAAAGCAACAACCCCTTTGAACATTTGTGCTTCACACAACCGGTACCGGTATCGTCATGTAGACCAAACCCGTTATTCTGGGATTTCCAGCACGTATCGACCGGCAATCTTGCCTTGTTCTGATTTGTGTCAGAGACAAATCATATATATATATAGATAGACATTCTGAAAAAGAGCAGTTAACTTACCCATAAGCTCAAAAATGTGGGGTAGATCTTTCAGCGGGGCCTTTTTGAAAGGCGCTTTGATTAAGCCTCGATCGAAGAACTCAATCGCTTCCACACCATCTTGTCGATTGCCGACATAGCTTCCCTTGATACTGATCATGCGGATCACCGTGCTCAGGACGGGCGCCTTAAGGAAGGCGCCAGCAGGTAGACCAATGGCTACCACCGATCCTCGCGACCGGACATATTCAGTGGCCTGTTGGAAAGGCTTCTCCGACACTGCCAGAAGAATGACCGCATGAGCCCCGCGACCTCCTGGAGTCGCAGCTCGGACATCAGCGACAAGGTCCGTGGATTTGGTGAAGTCAACGAATGCCTGGTAATCCCGCGCTGGTTAACAATGTGACAAAATACTGCTAGACGTTTAACCTACTGAGGCGCCCAGTTGCTCGCACATAGCCTGTTTCTCGTCCCCGCCATCAATGGCGACCACGCGAATGCCCATCGCCTTGGCATATTGCACTGCCAGGGAGCCCAATCCACCTCCGGCTCCGACAATGGCCACTGTCTGGCCCGAGCGCACGCCCGACTCTTTCAGTCCCTTGTAGACCGTGATTCCTGCACACAGAACTGGCGCGACAGCGTCCAGTGGAGTATCTGGCGAGAGTTTCGAGGCATGCGCGGCCTTACCGACCGCATACTGCTGAAACGTCCCGTCAACCGTGTACCCAGACAGCGAGCATTGTTCGCACTGGGACTCGTCTGTTTGCATGCAAAATTCGCAGGAGAGGCATGACCCGTTCAGCCACTTGATGCCGGCAGCATCTCCGATGTTAAACTCGTGAACTAATTCGCCCTTGGCCACAACGTGACCCGCCCCTTCGTGTCCGCCCACAAGGGGCATCTTGACGGGTAGGGGCCAATCGCCCTTCATAGCATGCAGGTCGGTGTGGCATACTCCTGAGTAGCGAATTTTGACCAGAATCTCATCAGGTCCAGGCTTTGGGACGGGAATTTGCTTGTAAACCAGAGGGCCGCCGGCCTTTTCGGCGACCTGGGCCCATTGCATTTCTGGGATCGACATCTTGATTGAAGTCAAGATAGATGCTGATATAGAGAAGTGATGTTGAAGAAGATTCGAGATAATGAAGATTGTTAACAAGATAATACACAATAGAACTTGTAGGAAGAGTGATGTGTTTCATTCGATCCAGGGCCTCCCTTTATAGGATTCAGTCACAGCGTACACTTCATTACGTCGCCGGGATACGGCGCACGACGAGAATGTATTATCGTGACTCGCGGCCTCATTGCTTTCAGGGTCAAGATGGCGGGCATAAGGATGTTGTCGGCGGAACGGATAGCAAAGGGTGGTGATTTTTTTTTTTAAAAAAAAAAAAAAAAAAAAAAAAGAAATAGATATATATAAAAAAGCAAAAAGAAGCTTTGCATAAGCGCAATGATGGCTAATGGAGTGGTGGAAGGCAAGCCGATCGTCTGGCCTAGAGTTTTCCCCCGGAGTTTCCCCACAACTCCACAGTCCACACGGTCCGGAGATGGATGTGAGCCCGTCATTTTTCTTTCTAGTGAGGTGGAGAAAGGTCTGGCCATAGAACCCCCGAACTCAACGGTAGCTTTCTCGCCCTCTCCTTCCAAACAAACTTGTAGTGTGGAACCGAATAGGTACTTGCACTTGTACGCAATACGATTATGCTTATCTGGAGACGCTAACTTCATCCTGTGTGATAAGATGTTTCAAGTACGCAGTCTAGACAGACAAATGAGAACTTCTAAGGTTCCTTTTTACCGAATACACCATATCATGTGGACAGAAGAGCGTGCCCAGTCATGGTATCCGTCATGCTCCGCTATACCATTGTGCAGATTCCGTCAGCACACAATGAATCCTTCCGCTAACCACGTTTTGGTTGAGACTCGAAGCTGAGCTACCTCCTTATGTAGAATGGACTGTTCACATATAGCTATCTCGAACCTATAAAAATCCATAATATCAATGCAATCTATCCTTATTGCACTCTGTTTCTCCGCAATATACCATTATTGCATTTTCCGCCTATGGTTCATATTTGCATTTAAAAAGCTCGAAATCTCTCCATATTCACAGTACTGCCGTGAGAATGGAGTTAGAGGTGAGAGAACCAGTCAATATGATTGCATTGGATCAATTCTGATGAGCACTTGGCATTTTGCTTCCCAAAGACCAACAGCCCTGCCTACTCGCGTGATTCCGACGGCATTTCCAACCCAGGAAGCAGCCAAGCAGCAGGAGGAATGGTACCCACAGCCAAGATGAGTCGTCGCGGAAGGAAAGCCAGGAAAAGCTGTATTTCTTGCCAGCGATCTCACAGAATGTGTGGTAAGTGCTTATTATAGATGACTCCTGTACTTCTGGATGTTACCGTTCTCAAACATACCACAGCTAAAGTGAAGACTGCTGATATATATGCTCGAGCAGATGATGAGCGACCATGCGGCATGTGTATTAGACGAGGAATGGGTCATGCATGCTATGATGGGATTCGGAAGAAGCCCAAGTATCTTGAAGAAGTGCCTGGCACTACGGTGATGGATATCAGTCCATCCATCCACGACAATAATGTCCCACAAATAATACAACACAAAGAAGAACCTCAACAGCCGCAGTTGTCTATGGCCTCGAGCGAATACTCGACATTTGAGTCTACTATCCCCGGGAACATTACCAGCGAGCAAAGTCACTACTGGGGGTTACAAGAAATGTGCATACAATCCTCCCATGACCCTGTTGGCGAATACAAGGACGATGGCTCGAATAAACCAACTTATCAGCAGACACTCATCCCAGATACCTATTTGTTGGATGACCTGACCCGTTGCGATCTTTTGAATCAGCAGAATGCAAAGTTGGAATTCGCTCCACAAATTGCAGAGTGCGATATGCATGTTGAATCCACATCCAACACAGGTGGCCAGCTTTCATTTGCCATTAAGAGTGGCTGGTCCAACACTTTCTTTTAGAACCGGTGAACCTATACCCCCCCGGCGGCTGAATCAATTCAACAATGCAAGTAATAAATGTGCTTTCTTGTAGCCTGAATGTAATATTATTGTGTAAGTCTCCACCTACAACTGTTGTTTTAAAAAGAGAGTAAAGGGTTTCCGTAAAAGGCTGGAAACTTCTTGCAAACTGAGCATGTATACTTGGTTGTTGGTTAAATGCGGACGAGTCAGAATCTAGAGAGGTAACCAATGCTGAATGTCTCGAGTTAATTGCAAAGAACCAAGCTAAGTACGTGAAGGAGTGACCTTCAATATTCTATCCTCTTATATTCTATCACATCATGTCCCCTGTATATCAAGATCATAACGAGATTGATCTTGTCATGCCAATGGTTGTTCGTAACCTATTGTCCAATGGTGAAGAAGGATTCTTGTGGAACTGAGGAAACCCATATTTGCAACTAGACGAAGTTTTACATAGATATATATATTATAGATAGCGAAAGTATCTGGATTTTATATAGGCTAGCATTATTGGCGATATCACCATATCTGTTGAGAGAGGCAGCGTCGTTGGTATTTCTGGCGGAGGTATGCCTGATTCAATCAATCGCATAACGTAGTCGTCTCACGGATCTAACATATGATAAATGAATCCATAACAATCGAGTCAGTATTCTACAGCTTCGGCAATTGGTGGTGGCGGGCATTCTATATTAAGGTCACGAGCTCGGGGAGAGCTCACATAGAAGGTTGGCACCGAGCGTTGGAGATCTCTAAATCCCGATTTGAACTGCGACTACATGCAATGACGAACCTGCCAGCCAGCTATCATAATGTGTCAACTGCGATGCTCGGTGCAATGTCCTAGGCACTATTCAGAGTGAACAGAAACTCTGATTGAGGAAAACTATCAATAATAAGGTCTATTACTATACAATCTGGCAGCTATCAACTTGGTAAAAAAAAAAATGTTGTGTAATTGCATAATGCAAGTATGAGCTGGTCAATAATGAAAGGATGCTGGCTGCATACTAATGTGGATGGAGTGCTCAAAGTGAAGCTGGATGACCAGCTCTATCATGCCAAGCTGCCAAGCCAGAGATAACTAACAGAACCACAGATGATCTATGAGGATTAACCTAAAATTCATAGATGATATCTTGTCCTTGTTCTTGTTCCTGTTCTACATCATTATTCTCTCTCTCTCCCTTTTCATCTCTTGTCTCGCTGTGGTTTATAGTTTTCTATGTTATCCTTTATATATAACGTGACCCACATGTGAATGTCACATGAAATTGCTGACATGACTTCTGACTTCTATCACAAATATCACCACAACCAAATATGCGTCAGAAAAATGATGAAAGCCAAGTAATATTGGCCCTTCAAGCTATGCAAAATGACAAAAAACTGAGCGCTTGAGCAGCTGGAAAGATCTATCATGTGGATCATGAGAAGCTTAGTTGCTGCTGGCGTGGCATGCAATCATGATGCAATAGATCAGCCAATTCATGAAGGCTCACTGATTTAGAGGAATCAACAATTGTTGAACACATACTTGATCTAGATTCCAAAGGGTTTCCTCCTTGGTTGTCTGGTGTGGAAGATATGGCCAATTGATTACTTGCAACACGCGATGTGGGATGTGTTGGTGTAAACTGGGCCAGCACCTTTTTTAAACAGCACCCAGAACTCACAACTTGTTCTAGTCAGAGATATTACTATCAGAGAGCTCTATGTGAAGATCCAGAGGTTATCCATTATTGGTTCATGCTTGTTCAAAACATGATCACAAAGTACAGCATCCAGGAAGCAGATATTTATAACTTTGATGCAACTGGGTTTCAAATGGGAGTGATCTCAACTACAATGGTTGTCACAAGCTCCAAACAACATGGAAAGGCAAAAAACAAAACAGCCAGGCAATTGTGAATGGGTCACAGTGATCCAGGGAGTTAATGCTCATGTCACGGGCTTGGAATAGTAGATAATAATGAATCAATGTTCCTATCTAGACTATTGCAACCCTCGACGAGAATATCGAATCTGGAGAAGAAAAAGAGAAAAGGAAATCTATCTAGGTAATGAAGGGGTTTTATAGAGATTGTTGGCGACATGGCTGAGTAGCAGCATTTGCGATGTATCATTCATTGCTGCAGTGTTGAGCCGTCATATATGAGTTGTCACAGCTCATGGCTGGGCGATCTTGCCATACATCATTGTCAAGGGTCAATATCACCTTCTTTCTTGGTATTAGAATAGCCAACTACCAATGGATTGGGTTATCGGTACATCAGGAAACAGTTGGATAATGAATGAACTTGGCTTGGAATGGATCAAGCACTTTGATAAATATACAAAAGCCCAAATAATTGGTTGTTACCATCTCCTGATTCTTGATGGCCATGCAAGTCACCACTCAACTGACTTTGAGCTTTATTGCAAAGATAGTAAGATTATTACACTTTGCATGCCTGCACATTCATCCCATATCCTCCAGCCTCTTGATGTTGGATACTTTAGTCCCTTGAAGATTGCTTATGGCAAGCATATTGAAGGGCTTATGCGGGCGCATGTCACCCATATCACTAAAGAAGATTTCTTTCCTGCATTTTACACCGCATACCAAGCCACCATGACAGAAAAAAATATCAAAGGTGGCTTTTGAGGGGCTAGTCTTATCCCTTTTGACCCTGAAAGGGTAATATCTGTCACGGACTCGGACCAGTAGATACTAATGAAATGATATTCCTATCTAACCAGTGTAGCCATCGACTAGAATATCGAATCTGGAGAAGAAAAGAGAAGAGGCAAATCTATTTACATGAAGAAGTCCTATATGTTTGTGTGTGGTCTCGCTAAGCAGCTTGTTTGTCTTGGTTGCTTCCATGACATTGTTTGCCGTGTTGATGATGTTTGCTGATGAAGGCGCTGAGCTGAGCCGTTACAATATCTAAGCTTGATGTCCAATTTAGAACAGCAACACTGTCGAATTCGCGGCCGACTAGTTCCCATAGCTGGGTTTCTAAAACACCAAATAACCCAATTGAGGCGTCATCCCAGACAAACCTTATCAAAAGTCGAATCTCTCGTCACCAAGATAGCTCTCCATAATCAATCCTGAATGCTGTTGACATCCTCGCGAAAGGCACAACAAAGATAATGCATAAGATGGATTTGATGGAAGCAGAGATTCGTGAACTTTGGGTGGCAAATGAGGCCCTTAGCAAATGCCAGAGGGCTAAAAAAAAAAAAAAAAAAACATGTCTAAGGAGGGTCGCTTTCTATACAGGAAACTCAAGAATTAGGGGGTCAAGTGGAGGTTGAGGTACAACTGAAGGAGGAAACATGCAATGGGGCTGGTTGGCAACTGCAGACTGAGACATGTGCGTGGTGCTGTGGCAATTGCAGAAAAGCTGGACACAATGCACGTTCCTGTCAGATAGTAGTAGAGATGTCTGAGGAAGGCGATTCTGAGTGGTTCTAATAGAGTGTATGTGCATTGGTGGAAATATTGGGGTTAAAGTCACAGCAGAGTGATCTCATGTGACATTTGCCTGTGTGACATTCGCATGTGGGTCATGTTATTTTTTTCCCAATGGCGAGAAGAGGCCCAGTTCGAAGACTATGGATGATTATCTAGGAAAGAAAGGACGTATGGCTGGCAATACGAGTGATGTGTTCTACGCGGCATATTTCTTTTTCAAGAAGCTGCGCGTGCGAGATGAGAAGCCCAAGACCCAGTTCTGGAAAGAGGTGGAAAAGGCTTGGGAGAGAGGGATGGTGTTGGTATTATATGTGGGTCTCATTTAGACATCTTATGTACCGCAGATAGGAGACCGGTGGAGGATGAGTATGGCAGGTTGCGCGATGTATCCCTATCTCACCTGCGCGGATAGCCATTACTTCTCTGCATGATTTCATTGCCCATGTTCTGTATTATAGCGCTAATAAGGGAGATTGGCATATACTCGTTGACTGGCGTTGCTATATAATTCTACTCTGTGCCTGACTTTAGTATAGGCGTCCTGCTCTTTTTGCTAGACTTTGACTGCAAAATCAATTGTCCCTGCGAATCCACGTTCCCAAAGATCTCTGGGTCATCATTCATGGGCAAAGACATCTCTGCCATCGCCTTTACAGCAGCCCACGTGAAGTTATACTTCTGACTAGAATCATCCCAAGACATTCGAGGAACCAGGCAGTCGATGCGTCGCCATAACCTCCGCATAAATCGCCGTGTGATATTATGCGGTCGACCATCGACATACTGCCTGAATGTATGCCCTTTTTGTGGACCATCCACCAAGAATCTCAAGTAGCGATCATCCTCCTCTTTAGGGCTCTCTACCACCTTTCTCCGTCTCGGTGGCTCCCAGTGCTGTTTCCCAGATATCAAACCCTCCAGTATATCCAGCTCTTCCGCTGGTATTGGCGGAAGCAGGCTCTTTAATGCTGCAGTGTACCAATTTTTCCTAATGTTCCTCCGACGCACCGCAACCACTGGCCTCCTCCAACTATTCTCCTCGGGTATCCGTGGCTCAATGGACTTGACCTGTGGACGAACACGCAATTCATGGATAATCCCATGAGCATGTTGCGCTTTGAGCAACGCCCTCACAACCGACGGTGGTTCCCACCCATCATAGTACGCAAAGGGCTTATTGATCAGCTCGGCCACCTCCTGGCTGTCCACGGGAGTTTCAGGGGCAACCAATTTGCACAGCAAGTCATTCCGTCGTTTTCCCGTTCGTCCATATGATAGCCGGAGTACGTGTTCCAGTGCTTTCGTGTATCCTTCGTTTGCGCGTCGGAGGAGAGATAGTCGCTGTAATGCTGTTTTGCGAAGTTTGCGCTGGTGCTCTGCTTCTTGCTGTATCTGGGTGTTAAAGTAATATCGGCGGAATCTCTGTATCACATGGTCACGCATGTGTCCCTTTGCGATGGGGTCGGGTAGGTAGGAGCATTCGCGGAGTAAGGACCGTAGGAGGTTTCGCCATTCTTCGGAGGGTATAGTGGTAGTGTTCGGGGTGAATTTCGGAGTTCTCATCATGGCGGAATGAGAGAGGTGCAGCGGACGAAGAGATATGGAAGAGGAACTGTGATAGAAACCCTGTATTCCTCCCGGCAGCGTCTCAACTGACTGCGACACAGTCAACGCTGGTCAAAGACATCGGAATCGGAGGTGCGGCCCGAAAAGGAAATTGACGCAAAAGTCACGCGAAAGCGCCAAGCGCGAGACGCGACCCGATGAAACCCCGCGACTTTCACGGCGACTCGATCTTCCCCGTTTGCATGCACGATCCGGAGAGCTGTCTTATCTTACTGGTCGAGAGAAACAAAGAGATCGAATCCTCTTGTTGAATATTTTGGATTGTGCCTTTTGCTTGGTTGGGCTTCCGCAGGACTTGTGAACCGTGCAGTTGCCCCTTCCGACAACGCGCCTTTCTTTTGCGCGTTCCGACGACTTCTCCGACATTCACTGCCTTAGGACAAGAGGTTGGTCCCCGCATGCTCAGGGAATACTACGAGTTGTTTTGTGATCGCTGACAGAATCGCATTGTTATTCCTAGGTCTCCAACCTACATGCGCTGTGTTTAAACCGCTCGAGGACCTGACGAGATCGACCCGGAGATGGTTTCCAGCAATAACCCTGTTGGACGTCCGAGCCTGCCCATGTCATATTCACAAAGTAGCATGGGGTCCACCAATGGCATTGCTTTTTCGCAATCGCAAATGGGCTCATTCAACACATCCCATTCAGTGGCATCGACACCAAGAGCAACACCGCCTCCCCCGAAGGGATCGCAACAGTCGACCATGTCGTTTAGCTATCCAAATGGCCATGGTATGCCTGCTAGTTCGAGGGGTAGTTATGGTGGGTTTGATGAACCGAATGGCTTACCGTCAACATCAAACCTTCATGAAGACTTTAAGCCGCAAATATACAGGGTCTGTCCCCTGCGCTTACTTGTTCTATCTGGCCTGAGTGAAATCTGCTAACTTTGCGCTCTTCGCTATAGGCCGTCTATTCCAATGTGCATGTTTACGAAATGGAAGTCAACGGAGTTGCAGTGATGAAACGTCGTGATGATTCGTGGTTGAACGCTACTCAAATCCTTAAAGTCGCCGGCGTGGTCAAAGCTCGAAGGACAAAAACGCTTGAGAAGGAGATTGCGGCCGGTGAACATGAGAAGGTCCAAGGTGGTTATGGTAAATACCAGGGTACTTGGGTGAACTTTCACAGGGGTGTGGATCTTTGTCGGGAATATCACGTCGAAGAGTTATTAAGACCGTTGCTCGAATACGATCCCGGCGCAAACGGCACTGGTGGCTCGATGCACGATGTTATGGATACCCCGACCAAGGAACAGGCGATGGCTGCGCAGCGCAAGCGACTATACAGTGGCGTGGATAGCAATCGCAGCATGTCTCAACCACAACAGGGCACATTTTTCCAAAACATTTCCCGCACCGCCGCTACGGCCGTCAATGCCATCAGCAAGGCCCGATTCGACTCTCCGGCCACCAGGGGAACTGTCAACAGACGGCCGAGTGTCATGCAAAAATCATTCAACAGCGAGCCCCAAATGCCATTCAACGCTCAGCAGAGCATGTACAGCATAGCATCCGATAATAGCTTCAACAACCATATGCAGAACAGTGGACGATTACCGCCTGTTGATAATCCAGGCCTTCATCACGAGGAATCCGCAGAACCCCCTCGCAAACGATTTAGGTCTACTTCCCATCACGAGCAGTCATTCGGGATTCACCAGGAGCCCTCAAGTCTGTCGATGCATGAGCCAACACCAACAGAACCGAATGAATCATTTTACCAGGAAATGGATATTCCAGCTTCCATGGTAGATGGCCACCCGCGTCCCTCTGATCCTCTTCCTACAGCTTCGACCCCTGAAAGGTTCCAAAAGACGAAACTCATCATGACCCTGTTTTTAGATAAGCGGACGAAGGATTTCTCAAACCATCCAGCCTTGGTCCAACTTTCCAACGAAGATTTGGAGATTCCTCTTGACGAGTATCAGAACAATGCACTTCATTGGGCCGCCATGCTTGCTCGCATGCCTCTTGTCCACTCGCTCATCCAGAAGAGCGTGAGCATCTACCGTGTGAACGGTGCAGGGGAGACTGCCCTGCAAAAGTCTGTTGGGACAAGAAACAACTTGGATTACCGGAGCTTCCCTCGCTTACTACAAGTACTTGCGCCAACGATCGACATGGTTGATTACAGTGGGCGGACAATCTTACATCACATTGCAGTGATGGCAGCAACAGGAGGTGGGGGCCATGTGTCGGCTAAGCATTACTTGGAGGCCCTACTCGAGTTTATTGTTCGCCATGGTGGCTCGACTGTCAGTACGCATGCCCCCAATGGGACTTCTGAAAATGGCCAAAATGGCCAAAATGGCCCAATTACGGGTGAAGTCATAACACTCGGACGCTTCATTTCTGAGATTGTCAATCTACGGGATGACCAAGGAGATACTGCGCTCAACCTGGCTGGACGTGCACGCTCTGTTCTCGTACCCCAGCTCTTGGAAGTGGGAGCAGACCCTCACATTCCGAACCACACCGGTCTCCGGCCTGCGGACTATGGTGTTGGTGTTGATATGATAGAGGGCAATTCCCAGGCGAACAAGGGAGACTCTTTTACGGATCAGCTTGCTAAGACCAAGAAGGAAATTTTAGATGGTAAGTTGTCTTCCTTTTAACCCTCTGTTTCCAATGCTAACTGCAATTAGCAACGTTGTCTCAAGTCACCACCATAGTACAAGAGGCATTAGGCGGTCTTGATCATGAACTCGCTTCAAGTCTAACTCAGAAGCAAGAAAAGTTCGATCATTGGCATTCAAGGATCCGTGAGACCGCAAAGGCTCGGCAAATCGAGCAGAAGGGGCTCGATGATCTTAAACGCAAAGGCACTGATCGTATTGAGCTTAACCGGCGAATCAAGAACCTCGAACGTTCATTAGAAGACTTCTATACAGTCCTCAAGGATAAACGCGGGGAGACGCCTGACCTGTCAAAGACGTTGATTGTCGGAGATGCGGATAAAGAATCGGGTGTTGGTATCGAAGAGTTTGAGTCCATTTTCCCTGAATCATTTGATCCAACGGCTGGGCTATCTGAAAAGCAATCTGCATATCTCGCTTCTTTGCCTGCGCCCGAGGTTCTGCGGAAGCGGATCGGTTGCTATCAGGGGATGAATGACGAACTGCTGGCAGAGGTAGAACGTCTCAAGTCCAAGAATGTGATATTGGGGCAAAACTATCGTCGGATGGTCATGGCTTGTACGGGGTGGTCCGCTGAACAGGTCGACGAAGCTGCTGAGGGATTGACACAGTGCGTCAAGGAGTTGAATGACAATCCGGTTCCGGAAGATGAGGCAATTGAAATATTGATGCGAGACCGGGGGCAAGACTGGTGATGTTGGTCTACCTGAGGCATTTTTGAAACTTTACGATCTAACTTGCTGTATAATGGTTTGGTTTTGTGAATTTCTGGATGGTTTATATGGGATATTATTGTATATTTTAGCATTCGTGGAGTTCTTTTTTGCGTTCGAGAAGCGTTTTACGCATTCGATGTCTGTCTTTGCAGATACCCCAGGAACAATTTAATGTGTTTATCTTCCTTTTGGATACGTCAGTCCTTCTACGCATCAAAGCATGATGTGGAACTGAATCATCTTCATGTGAGATCTCCATCTTCTATACACTTCTACCGAGAACCACCTAGAGCTGTGTGTTGGTGAAGAAGTGCGTGGCTGTTCTTTTTTTGCTGGGATTACAAACGCCATTTCTACTGTAAGTCATAATGCCACGGCCTTATGTCAGCCCCACCGCCCTCCGAAAATTCTCTTATCGATAAAAAAATTTAGAAAACGGCGGGGTCTTTGAAGGCTTCATTTGAGATTCTTGTTCTGTGTATACTTTTGTTATTGCTCATTTTGCTGACAGGTGATCAGAAAATACTGTTAGATTGCCATATAGCATGCAGTAGATTGTGGTCATTCATTCGCTTTGCGTCGTTCCACGTTGTTTGGTGTACCTTAACGCTTGATACCCCATATTCGTCCTTCTTTTTTGTCTTGATAAAAACCAAAGATTCGAGAATGGCTAAGACGACTTCATTTCCAGCATCGTTGAACACCCTGTTCGATGATGCATCACTCAAGGGCCAGTATGAGCCTGTCCGTCTGGCCGATGCAGAGGTGGTCCCGATCCTCGAACTGCCACTTGCAAAGGAGGTATTTGGCCAGACTCACTCTGATGAGGATGCTATCAAGAAGGTGTCCAGTGATGAGACCTCCTACACTACTTTTGTGGCAGAGAAGGCAAAGGCCGTTCAAACACGGGAGCAGCGCTCGCAACTACTGCATATCGGTCTTGCGGCTCTCTTTTCCTTTCTGCAGTCCAACGTTACTGGACCTGCATTGAAATTCAACCCGGCAGATGTTATCCTTCCGTCAGCTCTACGATCTGAAATAGCTACTCTCCGTGATGTTCGGGATCAAATCATCCGTGGACTTACTGTGGATGGAGAGGCAGCGTATAAGCTGACCCCCAACGTGGAGCTGTTCGCTGTTGCTAAGGCTATCTTGAATGCTGACGTCTCGGTGGCTGATGGCCCCGTCGTCGCAAGGACTGCTCGGATGCGCGTCAACTTTCTGCACCAGAAGATGCTCTCGGAAGTTACCAGTACATTGCAGGATGTTATCTACGCGGATCTGGATGAGCTATCGAAGGTGTTGCTTGGTGAGGGTTCGACGTTCACCCCGCAAGAGAAGAGCCGTTTCTTGCTCGAGAGGGCTACGGTTCATACTCACCATGGATTCGATGCTAAGGCCCGTGCGGATCTTGAGCGTGCTGCTGCGGAAAGGCATTTCGAGTTCGCGTTGACTGGACGGATGGGAAAGAGGACTAAGTTCCAGGATCGTGATATCAGTCAGCTAGTTATCCTGGCTAAGAGTGCGGATGAAAACACAGCTACTGAAATCGCTGCTCCAGAGTCTAGAAAGAAGGATGACTCGCAACCCTCTGGTCCGAAGAACCTTGATCTGAACGATGATACCCTTTTGGAGTCTATTTCTTTCACCAAGGAGCCAGAACCTCAGGAGAAGTCGATGACAGTTCAGGATGAATCCGGTCTTTCCCCTGCGCTAGCCTCAATTGATGCTAGCGATCAGCCGATTCTCGACGCCGTCGACTCTTCCATTTTGCTTGCATTGGTGTCAGCAATCACGAACACTACGCCTGAGAACGGTCTTACTCGCGAGGAGACTCAACCGTACGCCACTCGTGTCCTGGAGGGTGGCAGCTCGAACTGGCAGGTATACACACAGGCATTGTTGCTCCGCAGTCGGATCGAGGGTTACCGGTCACGAACGGTTGAGAGAGCTGTCCTGCAGATGCAAGCTCTTGTGGATCAGGTCATCGCAGACACCGCTAGTCTCGACGCACAAACTGGAGAGGAATCTACCGAGGAACCCTCAACCTTCCTTCCCAGGCCCGAAAAGTCCGAATCGGCATCCGCTGCTGAACGACTCGAGTATATCTGGCTCTTGAGTTTCTCGACAAGATGGGATCTCGAAGCTGAACTTGCCAAGCGTTGGGTCGACCTTGGAGGCCTGCGAACTGCACTTGAAATCTACGAGCGGCTTCAAATGTGGGCGGAAGCTGCCCTCTGCTACGCCGCTACAGAGAGAGAAGAAAAAGCCAGGCAGATGATCCGCGGACAGCTCTACGAACCCACCAACAAAGATGAACCAGCAGGCGACAACGAGACATTCGAAGGCCCAGAACTGTCGCCCCTCCCCGCAAACGCGCCCCGCTTGTTCTGTATCCTGGGTGACATCGACACGGACCCAGCCATGTACGAACGCTCATGGGAGGTCTCTGGTCAGCGCTACGCCCGTGCCCAGCGTTCTCTAGCTCGTCACTATCTCACCATGAAGCCGCCAGCGCTGGAGAAGGCAGAAGAAGCGTACCGCAAGAGTCTTCATATCAACCGCATTAACCACGGCGCTTGGTTCGCCCTGGGCTGTGTCCAGCTAGAGCTCAAGCACTGGGAAGACGCCGTCGACTCTTTCGCCCGCACCGTCCAGCTCGAAGAAAGCGACGCAGAGGCATGGAGTAACCTGGCAGCAGCCATTCTCCGCACATCCAAACCTGCTGACGACACATCCGAAGACCCCGTCGCAAACCCACCAGCAGAAGCCAATGCTGACGCCGATGCCGATTACGAAACCACACCCGCGCCCGCGCCCCAAGATCCCTTCAGGCGCAAGCGCGAAGCCCTCACTGCCCTCCAACGCGCCGCCCAACTCAAGCACGAAGACCCCCGCATCTGGGATAACATCCTCACCGTCGCTGCCTCGATCCCACCACCCTACACCCCCTTCCGCGACGTCATCAACGCCCAATGCCGACTCATCGAATTCCTTGGTCCCAAGAAGGGCGAGAAAAGCATCGACCATCCTATCCTAGGCATGCTTGTCGATCACCTAGTTACTGTCTACGACTACGAAGACCTTGTCATTAACGTGGATGAGCAAGATCCTGACTCCGAACGCGTCGTTCGTAGCGGTACTATCCCCGGCCAGATCCTCTCACTAATTGACAATTCCGTTATCCCGCTTATCACGCACTCCCCGTCGCTGTGGCTACTCGTCGCCCGTGTCGAACACTTCCGCAATCAACCCAGTAAAGCCTTCGAGGCGCATGAAAAGGCATGGCGCGCGACTGTTGCGTCTTCCGCGCAAGGCGCTTTCCAAATGGGCGATGAGAAAAAGTGGTTAGATGTCGTTAGGGCGACGGAGCGATTGGTGCGCGATGGATACGCGAAGTACGGACCTATGGATAAGGAGGGGCAGGCTGATGATGGAGAGGAGATGGTGGCGAGAGATTGGAGGTTTAAGAGCAGGAGTGCTGTTAGAGGAATTCTGGGCAAGGGGAAGGATTTCTGGGAGGATAGTGAGGGGTGGGGTCGGTTGAAGGAGTTGCAGAGTGAGGTTGGGACTGGTTCGTAAAAGTTTGCTTTGTTTTGGTTAATGAGTATATGCGATGTGAATACGAGTTTTCTTTCATTTTGTCTTGATATGTTGGTATATAACATGATAGATAGTTGTCACCTCCCCTCGAGCTTTCTTTTTAACATTCCAACGAAACTCTCGAATAGAACGGAATCTGTCCCCTTCAACCACCGTACCACAACCTTGGTTCTCGTCTCCTCAATCCCATCCAACTTCAACTGCACCTTGAACCCCAGTGCCGCCTGGCCCTCGTCAATCTCCATTTTATGTTTTTCCGCAGCCTCGGTGTTCTGCATCTTCCGGCGCGCCTGTCGAGACCAGACATTCTCCTTTGCGAAGCCAATACCTGTGCTGAGGTTTCTGCGCCAGTGCCATTGAATTGGGAGGGCGCTGAGCTCTGTGTCTAGTTTGGAGCAGAGGTCGTCGATTGAGGTGCTGGACATCTGGAGGGTTGATTCGGAAGGGAAAGGGAGGAGGTTTTTAGGGAAGCTAGTTATGCCGCGTGCTACATTCTATACAGTTGTTAGTACACTAACGCAAATGAAAGAGTCGACGTACCATTGCCGGACGCAGATCGGTCCATGACCATGCCACTGCCCATCGTCTCGTCTTCGAGCCTTGGATGAACTCTGTAACGGCGTAGTTGTGGTTGTTATGACTGATTAGTTTCTCGACGATAACGGAGACGCTGCTTAGTTTTCCGAGCATGGTGGTGTACCATAGGACTTTCTCACCAAGCTGGATGCTTTCTTCGATCATTCGCGTTACGAAATCGAGCTCGCCTCCAGATGTGACCATCTCGACTTCTGCTCCTGTGCATGCCTAGACGTTTCATTAGTTGTCTGCGCTTTGGGTGCAGTAGGTTGGACTTACAGAAAACGGCGGTCTCTCTTTCGCCTCTGCAGAGGCAATCAATTCATCGCGGGAAGCGTAAAATGGAGGGTTACACATGGTAAAATCAAGGCTATCATGTCAGCGATAAGGTTTGAGCTGTCCGGTCCGTGTTGTACAAACCGTTCGATTCCCAATTGCTTAAACGAAACGAGTTCGCTGCTGGGATCTGTTTTGATTATTTGGATCCGCGATTCGAGTCCGTTGGTGGTTACCGTCCTTGTGGCAGTCTTAATGTTCTCATAATCGATGTCTATTTTGTGAGCCTCTGATCCGATACACAGGACGCCATTGCTTACCTGTGGCCACGAACTTCCAACTTGGTCTCAAGGCGCATCCAAGAAGTGGGTAGATACTACAGCACCCTGTTCCTCTGGGTGTGTATTAGCAGAGATCAACTATCAGGATAGTGGAGAAATACATGTCAAGCCCTGTAAGGTCACGGTCAGGGTCATAATTATCACGGTACTCGTCTCCGGTAGTATCCAACAGGTCTTGCAGCCACAGTATATAATTCAATCTGCCAAAGTTAGACGGTGGCTAGTCTGAATTCTTCCAATGATCTACCTGTTAGGCACCTGATACAACTAATTAGCAAACGAAGTGCAGTCGCGAGAAGACAGGCATACCGGTGGACATAATCTATTCTCGGGAATATCGACTTGCAAATCGAAGTCTTGTTTCAATAGACTCTTAGTCAACTGTCTACTGTCAATCAGTCACCATGTCGGCAAGTCTTATGTCTCAACTCGTACCGCACTGCATCCGGATCGGTAAAATCCAATTGTCCATTTGGTTTCACACTGGCAGAGTCAGATGTCTATCATGAGTCACACGACCACATATCACACACTATTTGGTAAACTCCGGCGACTGCAGCGAAAGTGCTGTGAAGTCGACATCATTTTTGTAAATATTGCGCGCAGCTCTCATAGTGTTCGTATGTTCTGTAAAGTCATCAGCAGCCAAGACAAGTAAATTGTCATTTTCCTTCCTACCACGGGCCCTTGTGGGTCAAGCCCTAATCAGCCTTAGCAGACCCAGAAGTCTGAGCCAATCTCGTCCAGGAAGGCAGATCGCAAAGTTAGTTAGTTAGTGCGATAGAGCCATTGAGTGGTTCTGCTTAAGGCACTGGGGGCGGACAAGGCCTGAATAACCGGCAATTAGCACACCGCTCACCGCTAAAAAAAGCCTAGATGATGTCATGGCGGGGATAAACACGTGTTGAGCAAACAATAACCTCCGATTTCCCCTCCGCTTTGTTTCATCACTACCGCCAGTCAGTCGTCTGACCCGTTTCCACTCAGGGGCATACATAACGTTGGTATTTATTTATACACCCTACATATTCCTGCTGCAACTGCTTTTGCATACATATCCTGTCGTTCGTTCAACTCCACCTGCTGTGCGCGTTCGTTGAGTCTGACAGCTGGACAACCCCGCGGGAACGGCCACCATGAATAAACTCAAATCTATGATCGAGCAGAAGGTAGACAGTTTAGAGGAGCAATTCAAAGGTCGGAGAGAGCTAATTGATACAAAATCAAACCTTACTGACCGGAATTGGGGACAGACACCGGTTTCCATGATGCCAGAGCCCAGGCCCACCACATGAAGCACAAGTTTGGAAAGTTCTTCAACGTCCTTAATCCTAACCACCGCCATGACGAAGAGCACGAGCAAGCAACCGACAGGAAGCGAACCGAAATTGCGGAGTCTCATCGATTCGAGTCATACGCCCCAATTCGCGAGAACAACAACCTTAAGTGGTATGTCGATGCTCTGGACTATCTCTGGGCGGTCTCGATTGCGCTCGACCAGGCCCAGGAGGTCATCTACCTAGAGGACTGGTGGATCTCGCCGGAATTGTTCTTGCGGAGGCCTCCCTTCGACAATCAGGAATGGCGTTTGGACCAAATTCTCAAGCGGCGCGCTGAGGCTGGTGTGAAGATCTACATTATTGTGTACAAGGAGGTTAGCAGATATTGGCTTCAATGTGCAATTGCGGATTGCTGATGGATTTTCACTTAGGTCAACCAAGCGCTTACTTGCAATTCGGCCCATACCAAGCATGCCTTGGAAAGCCTTTGTCCCGAAGGAAGCCCTGGTTACAAAAACATCAAGGTCCTGCGCCATCCAGACCACAACATCTTCGAGAATGCGGCAGACATGACTCTCTACTGGGTATGGATTGAGAGAAAATCGATTCGAACGAACACAGTATTAACCGTTGCTAGGCTCACCACGAGAAATTCATTGTTATTGATTACGCCTTGGCTTTCATTGGTGGTATCGATTTGTGCTTCGGACGATGGGACGCTCATCAGCACCCCTTGGCTGACTGCCATCCATCGAACTTCAAAAACGACATTTTCCCCGGTCAGGAATTCAACAACAACCGCATTATGGACTTCCAGAGTGTTGCACAGTGGCAGAGCAATGAGATTAGCAAGTCAGAATACGGCCGTATGCCATGGCATGACGTTGGCATGGGTCTGATCGGCGACTGTGTATACGACATCGCCGAGCATTTCGTCCTCCGGTGGAATTTCGTTAAGCGAGACAAGCACAAGCGAGATGAAAAGGTGGACTGGCTTATGCTCGAGGGACGCACTGGCGAAGATGAAGACCTCGTCGCGGTTCAGCGTCCGAAATTCCCCTGTGGTGATTATGTTCAGCATCCATTCAGGCCGTTGGACACCAAGCCTCGCGGAAAACAGGGCTCCGTGAGGGCACAGCTTGTGCGCAGCAGTGCCGACTGGAGCAGTGGTATTTTGCTCGAGCATAGTATCCAGAATGCTTACATTGAAATCATTCGCAAAGCGCAGCACTTTGTCTACATCGAAAACCAATTCTTCAGTATGTCACGCATACTAGACACTCGAAAGAATTATGCTAACGCAACTACCAGTCACCGCTACTGGAGAGCATCAGGCACCTGTTCACAATGTTATTGGAAGCGCGATTGTCGAAGCTTGTGTCAGAGCTGGTAAAGAGGGAAGAAAGTTCAGGGTCATCATCTTGATCCCGGCTATTCCTGGTTTTGCCGGCGACTTGCGACAGGTTGAGGCGACCGGTACTCGTGCAATCATGGACTACCAATACAAGTCTATCTGCCGTGGTGAACACTCGATCTTTGGACAGATCAAGGCGCAGGGTGTTGATCCGACACGTAAGTAATCCCCCCCCCCCCCCCCCC